>NW_018251779.1:98864-99774 GCF_001263595.1 Phalaenopsis equestris | reverse complement strand
AAGCGTAAGATTAGTTAATGTTCTTTATGCCTGGACCAAAGGGTAAAGAATAGGTATGCTCCTATTTGGCACAATATAATTTGAACTAATTCACTTTACCCATTCACTATAATTTCTTGACAAGAAGAAGGATGCTTTTTTATATATTAAATTTCACATTTAAACTCTCATTAGTATAATTAGTTTTTTATTAGTTATTAAAATTATATATTTATTTCAATTACCTATTAGTGACAAATAAGCAAATTGAACTTCGTTGTTGCGATTAAAGTATTACTTTTCTAAAATCTTAGTTCACACTTCTAAACCACTCCCTATGGGATCAATATCTAGGACTCCATTAGAGCCCTATATTACTTGAGCGTTACGTATACTTGCATTGATAAGTGTGACTTTACAATTATTGAATATTTATTATGTCCTTATTTATCTTATATTTTTAAGCATATATAAAGTCGCCAGTCAAGTTTTAGGCATTGTTGTCGGAGAGTGAATGAGTAAACAAAAATCACAATTACAGTAACGAAAAAATTAGGATTATTAGAAAAATTTTTACTTGAATTGCAACTTATTTTTATATTTAGTTAATTACATTACTGTGTACTGATTTCAAATTGTATGCGTAAATTTGGACCTGAGAATCTTATGCCCTACGATTTAGAATTAGAATGCACTGTTAGAAGGATTAGAAGATTAAGAAGAGAACCTAAAAGTTTTGATACAATGGAAAACAAAATGAACAATCAAGAAATAGAGAATGAACACCAACCTAGACCCCTAAGAGATTATGCAAATCCTACAGTAGATGAAATTCACTTATCTATACAAAATCCTGATGTAGCTGCTAATTCATTTGAGCTTAAACCTACTATTATCCAAATGGTACAAAACAATCAATTCAGAGGTACAC
>NW_018251779.1:97440-98675 GCF_001263595.1 Phalaenopsis equestris | reverse complement strand
CAGATGAGATTCACTTATCTATACAAAATCCTGATGTAGCTGCTAATTCATTTGAGCTTAAACATGCTATTATCCAAATGGTACAAAACAATCAATTTGGAGGTACACCAAATGAAGATCCGAACTTACACCTCACTAGTTTTTTAGAACTGTGTGCTACTTTTCAATATCAAAGAGTCTCAAATGATGCTGTAGAGTTTCAAACAATGTTATTAGACTTAGACTTTTTCCTTTTTCACATAGGGATAAGGTTAAGATGTTGTTAAATTCATTAGCATCAGGATCTATTAGAACTTGGGAAGAACCGTCACAAAAATTTCTATCCAAATATTTCCTTCCATCCAAAACTACTAAACTTTGAAATATCTCCAACACCTCCTATGATTGAAGAAAATTCATCTAGGAAGTTTGTGGATGTTCAACATTCATATGAAACTTTAAATGCTATTAATAGACCCAACAACCCTTATTCGAACCATTATAACCTAGGTTGGACGAATCATCCAAATTTTAATTGGAATAACAATTCTTCTACAAATCAACAATGAGAAAACAACCCAATGAACCCATTAGGAAATTCATCCAACCAAGGAAATGTTAACTATAGACCTTCTTATCCTCCAAGAATTAATAATAACACTCAAATTAAGGAAAAGAAGTTGTCTATGGAAGAGCTGATATTGAACATGGGTCAACAGTTACAAAATCAAGGAAATCAATTATAAATTCAAGAAAATCAATTACAAAATCAAGGAACTGCTATTAAAAATATTGAAAACCAATTGGGACATATCGCTACTGCACTTAGTAACCGAACATTAGGAACTTTTCCTAGTACTGTGGAACAAAATCCTAAAGATCAAGGAAAATAACAAATCAAAGTGATACAGTTACGAAGTGGAAAAGAATTGGAAACAAATGTGCAAAAAGAAACAGAAACTGAAATAGAGAAAGTGGATATCCAAAAAGAAAAGGTTCATGAGTACCCAAATTTAGAGTATCCATTTACACCTATGAAAATTACTGTGGAGAAAGCTCCACCACCATTTCCTCAAAGATTGAAGCAACACAAACAGAATAAACAATTTTTCAAATTTTTAGAAATTCTTAAGAAGTTAACCGTAAATATTCCCTTCGTAGAAGCTTTAGAGCAAATGCTCAATTATGTGAAATTTATGAAAGATATTCTGAACAAGAAAAGGAAGTTCACGGATAATGAAACTGTTGCACTTAGC
>NW_018251779.1:96626-97430 GCF_001263595.1 Phalaenopsis equestris | reverse complement strand
TTCACTATACCGTGTGCTATCAGTGAAAATTTTTATGGAAGAGCTTTATGTGATTTGGGAGCCAGCATTAATTATATGCTTCTATCAATTTTCAAAAGATTAGGATTAGGAGAAGTCTCACCTACTTCTGTAACTCTTCAGTTAGTGGATCGTTCAGTTATATATCCTAAGGGAGTTATATAAGATGTGTTAGTAAAAGTTGATAAATTTATCTTTCCTGTGGATTTCATTATTTTAGATATGGAGAAAGATAAAGAAATACCTATTATTTTAGGGAGACCATTTTTAGCTACTAGAAAAGCTATGATAGATGTTCAAAAAAAAGAAATAACTATGAGAGTTAATGATCAAGATGTGACTTTTAACATTGCGAAATCTATGAAATACCCTGCTGTTGAAAGAGATAATGAATGTTTTTGCATGGAAATTAGTGAACATCTATTGAAAGAATATTTTAAAGAACATTTTGAAGAGAAAGAACAATTTGAGGAGAGTGATGAAGCTATTCTGGATGAAATAGAAAATGAAAAATTAGAGTATGTTCAAGAAATATTTGAGATGCTGGATAATATAGAAAATACTGAAAAGAATCTAGTTCCGTCAATTATAAAATCACCTGAACTAGAGTTGAAAATATTGTCTAACCACTTGAAGGATGTGTTTCTGGGAGACTCATCTACATTACCTGTTATTATATCTTCAGAATTAAATGATTTGCAAGAGCAAAGACTGTTAGATACATTAAAAAGATATAAGAAAGCTTTTGGTTGGACCTTAGCTGATATTAAGGGAATCAATATTAAG
>NW_018251779.1:95665-96591 GCF_001263595.1 Phalaenopsis equestris | reverse complement strand
TATGCACAGAATTATATTAGATGAACAATATAAACCAAGAGTTGATCCACAAAGGAGATTAAATCTAATGATGAAAGAAGTAGTTAAAAATGAAATTTTGACATGGTTAGACACTGGAATAATATATCATATTTCAGATAGTGCGTGGGTAAGTCCAATTCACTGTGTTCCTAAGAAAGGAGGAGTGATTGTTGAAACAAAAGAAAATAATGAATTAATACCTATCAGACAAGTTACTGGGTGGCGTATTTGCATTGATTATAGGAAATTAAACACTGCCACCAGGGAAGATCACTTCCCGTTACCCTTTTTAGATCATATAGTAGATAGACTTGTTGGGCACAAATATTTTTATTTTTTAGATGGATATTTCAGTTACCATCAAATTCCTATTGCTCATGAGGATAAATAAAATACAACATTTACTAGTTCGTTTGGAACTTTTGCTTTTCGAAGAATGTCTTTCGAATTATGTAATACACCTGCAACATTCCAGAGATGTATGAGTCCATATTTAGTAAGTTAATTGATGATGGATTGAAAGTATTTATGGATGATTTCTCTGTATTTGGAACATCATTTGACGCATGCTTAAATTATTTTGAAAGAAATTTAGATTTATGCGAAAGAACTAATTTAGTTCTGAATTGAGAGAAATGTCAATTTATGGTTGCAGAAGGAATTGTCTTAGGGCATTAAATTTCGGAAGTTGGTATGGAAGCAGACCCTGCAAAAATTCAAGTTATATCTAAACTAACACCTCCTACTAACGTGTTGACGTTAGGAGTTTTCTTGGACATTAAAACTTCTTTAGTAGCCTAGGTCTAGCCATAGGACTTTCCTATTGACTAGTCTTAGAAAATTAGAAGAGGTACCCCACCATTAGAAATTCAAAAAAACTTTTCTTTTTACTCAGCTTGAAATTC
>NW_018251779.1:90196-95447 GCF_001263595.1 Phalaenopsis equestris | reverse complement strand
TTGCTAGCCATTTTGGATGCTTTAGATAAATTTAGATCTTATTTAATTGGCGCTAAATGTGTTGTGAATACCGAGCACTCTACTATTAAATATTTGATGCAAAAGAAGGATGCTAAACCAAGGTTAATTAGATGGATACTTTTGATGCAAGAATTTGATCTTGTGGTTATTGATAGAAAGGGAACTGATAATCAAATTGCTGATCATTTGTCAAGATTAGAAAACCAAGAATCATCTGATACTGACAATGAAATTACAGATACTTTCCCTGATGCCCTTTATAATATTAATGAGTAGAAAATACCATGGTTTGCTGATATTGTTAACTATATTGTAAGTGATATTTTGCCACCTATGTTGACATTGCAACAACAAAGGAAATTCATTCATGATGCAAAAGCATATTTCTGGGATGAGCCTTATTTATATAAACAATGTAAGGATCTGATCATGAGAAGATGTGTACCTTATGAAGAAACCGAGCTAATGATTCTGAATTTGCATGATTCTGAATTTGGAGGTCATTTTGAGATTGATAAAACTGCTTATAAAATTTTACAGGCTCGATTTTATTGGCCTACTATCCTTAGAGATATTTATAGATACATTAAAACTTGTGATCGATGTCAACGAGTAGGTAATATATCTAGAAATAATGAAATGCCTCTAAATTTCATGTTAGAAGTTGAGATCTTTGATGTTTGGGGATTGGATTTCATGGGACCATTTATATTTTATGGTTATGGGATCATTTATTCCTTCATTTGGAAACTTATATATATTAATTGCAGTGGACTACGTTACTAAGTGGATTGAAGCACAAGATTTACCTCGTTGTGACGCTAAAAGTGTTTTAAGGTTTTAAATAAAAAATATTTTCACTAGATACGGAATGCCTAGAATGATTATCACTGACGGAGGATCCCATTTTAGGAACGAAATGCCTAGGCTGAAGTTATTTCCAGAGAAATTGAAGTCTCGTTGGTTACCCTTTACTGTGACTCAAGTTTATACTTACGGAGCTGTTGAAATTGAAGATCAGAAGACAGGAAATAGATTTAAAGATTTAAAGTGAATGGACACATTTAAAGTGAATGGACACATATTAAAATCATATTATGAGGGTAAAAGACCAAATTTTAAAGAGGTTTTAATGATCAATCAACCCGAATGACACCTGAATAGGTTAGGCTGATGACGTTAAACCAAGCGTTGTATGGAAGGCAACCCATATTTATCTTTACTTTTATCGTGATTATAGTAGTTTTTCTATTTGAAATTATTGTTAGTATGTGGTAGTATTAAGCTCTAATACTCTTATTTACCCTTGAACTAATTTGATCCATAGAGAAAAATTGGAACGCATTCAGACTAGAGCGAAACTGTGAAAATTTTTCCTTGGGCACCGACGGTGCCCTCAACACCGCCGACTACCCTCCGACTGTGGGTTTTTCCCGAGAGTCCAAACAAAATTAATACAGATGCTCACCGACAGTGCCCTCGACCCTGCCGACGGCGAGACCGGCGAATTAGCGGTTACTTGGGTTTAAATGGCGGTTTTTTGCGGTTTTTGGGCGGGAATTATCCTTTTAAACTCAAAAATTTGATTCCTAGTTCATATCTTCCCTCCATAAATGAAGTGAAACTCCACCAATTTCATTCCTATGGCGTCCAATTCCCCTGATAATCTAGAATGCGAGTTTTCAATCGATGAAAGTTTATTAGTGCGAAAGTCCAGCGAATCTTCAACAAGTTACTGACGAAGAAAAGATTGATCAAGGAATGAGGATTCATAAATCGTGGATTGAATAATCCCACAACAAATATTGAAGAAATGATGGTGCAGTAAGGATGGGAAGTGCTGTGCTACACTACCGCCGCCGTGGTGGTTCCTGTGGTAAAAGAATTCTATGCAAATTTACATGGAATCAACCAAAGAGTAGTTTATGTGCGAGGAAGATGGATCACTTTCACTCCTACACGGATCAACGAATTATACATGGTAGTGAGCATTCCTTTCTGCCACTATTCCAATTTTTTCCCGGCAAGAAACCAGATGAATGAAATTTACCAATATTTAACGGACAAAATTGACGACTGAGATTTTAACAGATGAAACTGACGACTGGGAAACAAGAGAAAATGTGTATGTTAGTTTTTCTGCGACACTCTTGAATCCCTTTTCGAAACATTGACACTTTTTCATTTCCGTGAAATTGTTACCGATAATGAAGATTGGTAAAGTTTCTAAAGAAAGTACAATTTTGAATTATTACATTCAAAGGGGACTGCCGATCAACATTGGATCAATAATTGTGAAGTCGATTTTGGGCCTGATCGTTCATAGATCAACTTATGGGCTTGGACACCCCTCCACAATTTTCTCACTTTGCAGTTAGTTCCAAGTGTCTTATGAAAATTGGGAAAATGTACTGCTACCTTGGAAGCCTTTGGATCCAAGTGAGAGATTCCCAGTTTTTGAAGATGAAAATGACATGGCCATTATACTAGATCAATCATCTCAAAATTCACTGCCAATTCAACCCTTAGTCCCTGACAAGTCTCTGGTGATCCTGTGCCGAATCAAGAAATTGGAAAGGAGGTACAAAATTTTATGAATGCGATTAATAATATCTCCGATTTCTTCAATCATCTAGACTGGAGGATGAAGGATCACTCTGGACATTTAGAAGATAGCCTGATATGACTGATGAGGAGGATGAAGTTAATAGAAGAGGATTCCACTGAAGAATTATTCTGACCCTTCTACAACCTCTTCGTTCATGTGCAATCAATGGGTGATCTTAGAGGAGAATCGAGTACGGAGTCTGAAGGTTAGTAGATTTATATTACTACCTATCTATCTATGTATTTTAATTTGAACTTTGTGTTTGCTTTGCTTTAGAATTACGCTTTTAGATCTCTGTATGGTTGAGACTAAGCATAGGATGTTTTGTTTTCAGCGTTTTGAGTGTTGTGACTTGGACTATGACACTGAATTAATATATTGAGGTTGAGAAAATACCAAACTTAGGTGTGTTATGTAACGTACATTGTATCCCTTGAAATTTATATATAAATGTGATGTTTTGTGTTGTGAAAGTTTATATGTGCTACGTGCATCATTTAGTCATGTAAATATATGTCTATAATGATTAAAAAGATGTCGTTAAGGCTTGAAATTGATTGAAATCGCAAAAATTTGGAATTTAGACAAAATCAATAGAGCCCGCTGACGCCGCCCTCGACGCCGCCGAGGACGAGATTTTCCCAAGGCTTAGGATTTAAATTCCAATAGAGCGCGCCGATGGTGCCATCGACCCCGCCGACGCTGAGCTCACGATAAAACACCTTTAACCGCGATTTTGACTAGTCAACCGCCATAATTCATCATCCCCTTCCTCCTAAAAATGTCATTTTATCTTAGATTGGGTTATCTTAGGTTGGGAGGCGATTTCAAGGCTTTTTGACAACAGATTTGATCATCTCTAAGTAAAATCTTCACTCCAAGCTAAAAATAATTGATTTTCACCATGGATTTCTTCCACATTGAGGAGATCCAAAAAATGTGAAAATGTGAAGAAAATTTGGGAAGAAATTCATGGATCTTAGTGTTGAACTCTTAGAATTACTATTGAAAGCCATGATTTGCATATTTGAAGTCATTTTTAGAATTTTTCTATAATTTGATTAGATTGAAATGGCTCCACGTCAAAAGAGATGGGTTGAGTTCGACTAGTCTCGCTTCGTCAATGTGATGGATCAAACAGAGTTTACTTCCATATTTAAATGGAAAAAGTGCATACAAGATCGAGTTTTTGAAAGTCCAGGAGGAGAAATTGCACGAGTTATTGCCGAGCGGAGGTGGGAAAACTTTTGTTACACCACCAATAAAGCTGATGCAAATGTTGTGAAGGAGATCTACGCTAATGTAATTTATTCGATGATGGAATCGTTCAAGTGCGTGGATTTCCTGTTGAGTTTACTGCCACCCGCAATTTTATGAAGTCCTAGACTCTTATAGCTGTCAATATGAATCCTTTAGTACAATAGAAGGCCCCCTCAATGATGTGATCGACTTTCTCACTGATGGGAAACGAACATGGAAGATAAAGCAGCAAGAAAAAAAGGTAAATTTTTCTGTTTCCATGTTGAATGCCACCTCTAAGGTGTGGCACTATTTCATTTCCTCTATTCTGTTACCAACCTATCACTATAATGAGGTAACTAGAGATAGAGCTATTCTGAATTTCTGTATTCAGAATAGTACAACTATAAATGTGGGGAGAATAATTCTTAAGAATATATTGACTACGACAAGGAGTGAGACTAGTGGAGGTCTAGGATATCTTGGACTTATTTATGCAATTTGCAAACTTTCTGGAGTGGAATTTGGAGATAAAGAATGGGTTTATCCTATGAAACCCATTAGTAAGGCAAATTTGAAGACTTATGAATCCCATGAGAAATGGAGTACTGGGAGTAGAAGTCAAGAACCTTCTACTAGTAGAGATGTCCCCTCTACAAGTTATGACCTTCCACCTTCTAATTCCCCTACCCTCTTTGATTTGATGAATGAGTTGACATTGCAGTGGAAGAGCATAGAATTGATAAATGAAAGGATTGAAGTTTTATAACATCGACACGATTACGTTAATGAGTACCTTAAAAGGCATTCAAATTTTGAGGTAGCTTATTATGAAGCTCAGGTCCGACACTACAGAGGTGAGCCTGATGTTACTTTTCCTGAGTGCCCCCAATATACTCAGTATCAGCCCGATCCACCTGCTGATCAAGGCGATGAAGATATACCTTGAGATTTTGATATTGAATGAAATTGATGTACTTGCATTTGTACTTTTTTTTGTGATCATTTGTAATAGAAATGGATGTTTAAGTTTATTTGGACTTTCATTTTTATTATTGTATTGTATTGTTCTTGGATTTTTAATTTTTGTTATAAAGTTAGTGTTATAGTTAAATGTGCATGTGTGGTTTAATAGATGTTGAGTAGTATTGTGGATTGTAATACAATGTGATTTTTATTTTTGCATTTTAATTTTAATTATTTTGTTTAGTATTGTGGTTGCATTATGAAATGTTGTGTTTGTTTATTGTTTTAGTTTTATACTTATTTCAAAATTTCATTACCCAGAAATTTCTCTAATGATTTATATGTGTAGAAAGCTCCTAATATTACAGACCAGGTGAAGTAGAAATTTTGAGAAGGCTGCAAAAATTTCATAATGAT
>NW_018251779.1:38322-89365 GCF_001263595.1 Phalaenopsis equestris | reverse complement strand
TCACTATGGTATTTACTTAAATCAAACTTATAGTATTTCTGAATTAAAACTTTACTGCAGTAGATCATAACTTTTATATAGTACTAAAATTACTTGAGGACAAGTAATAGTTAAGTTTGGGGGATTTTGACCAAAGGAAAATATGTTGAGATTTTTATACCTATTTTATATGTTTTTAATGATATTGCACTTTAAAGAAAGGTATTTGTGATGTTTCATTGCAGGAATGATGAATTAGGGTCAATGGAGCAAAAATATGCAGAAAGGACCGAATTTGGAGAGAAAAGGACCAAAATGTGGAGATTTGAACTAAGGGCGCCGACGGCACCATCGACACCGTCTACAGCACCATCGACACCGCCGACAGCGACTTTTTCCCGAGGCTACAAGACAAAATTCACCAGAAGTCTGCCGACGGCGCCCTCGAGGCGACCGACGGCAAGCTTGGCAGTTATGCCTACTCAAGCTTTAGATAAGGCCAAATTATGAAGGGATGCTTAGGCAACTCTTAGGAAAGCTCATCCACAACTTTAAAAGACTATTTTGGCTAAAAATGGAGAAAGAAAAAAAGGGGGTTTGAAGAGAGTCTAGAGTTCTTGGAGGTTAGAAAGGTTCCATTAGTGTTTGTTAGAGTGTAAAAAGTGTGAGGAATTCTTCTAGAGATTGTAAGAGTGGAGGGAAGTGAGAGATTTCTTCCTCCTTGCTACTTTCAAGAGGAATTTTGTGTGTTGTAAAGAGAGAAAGAGATTCAGAGGAACTTTAAGGAGTGTTCTTGGGGAGAAATTAGATATAAGTTATTTACTTGTTGTAGTTTGTATGACTTTAATTTTATATATGAATTCCGAGTTTTGTTGTATTTTACCCATGATTGGGAAAGCCATGAAAATGTTTAAGAAATTGTGATAATCTTTTCACTTCAATCTTAATTTTCTCTCAATCTAGCCAATTAATTTGTTAAAATATGTTGAGTTTTACAACTAAAGTGAAGATTACATCCAAGATTCAGGGAGATCAAAGCCCTTGGAAGTTGGGTACAAATAAATAGATAAATAATATTATCGGACGTAGAATTGAAGATTTTAGAGTGATAGACTAAAATTCCCAATTCGGTCCTATCGTTTAGGTGCTGAAGTGTAGATGTTAGCCCTCAGGCGAGGGGAATGTGGGAGCTCTAAAGTGAGAGCCAGTATCCTCCTAGCCTAGCAGCAGATTCAGTAAACAAGCGTAGGATTATTCAATGTTCTTTATGACTGGATCAGAGGGTAAAGAATAGGTATGCTCCTATTTGGCTCCTATTATGCTCCTATTTGGCACAATATAATTTGAACCAATTCATTTTATCCATTCACTATAATTTCTTGACAAGGAGAAGGATGATTTCTTATATATTGAATATCACATTTAAACCCTCATTAGTATCACTATTCTCAAAAGGATGTCTCCTTTCATAAGTCTTCTAACCATATTTTTGTTTCTAGGGGTCATAATTACCCTCTTTAGCCAATAGGTGCCTCAAATGTCTCTTTAAAATTCAATAAAATGAAGTATACCATCACATAACTACCTCTGACACTTAAGTGTGAGGCCTCTGGTGCTTAGGCGCAGCCTTCTCTGTTTCACTGGCGATTAAGCCCTGGATCTGGCGCTTAGGCGCCTAAGCACTTTAGTACAATTTTCACATTTTTGCTCCCAATTTGATCCTTTTTCACTCCAATTTGATCCTTTTTCACTCCATCCTTTTTCACTCCATTTAGCATTTTTCACCTTTTTACTTGTACCTAAAAGAAAAACACACAAATACCTTCCATTAAAGTAAAATATCACCAAAATAGATATAAAAATGTGTCTAACAATACTATGTATTTAGGTGTATCACTGCCTCTATTTGATTGGTTGTCTCAGATTCGGGGGAGAAATTTCTCAAACCCCTGACCATGTATGATTATCTCTTTGCCTATTTAAGGAATAAAATGATTATGATTTCAGTTACGTTTTAACTGTTTATAGTAATGACATAACTGATTGTGACCAATCTAACATCAATCTCGATTCTCAAAATGATCCTTAAATTGTAATTATGTCCAACAAACCCATTAACAAAAATGAAGAAGATATTGACAACAAAATTATGATAGTTCTGGGAGCAAGGAGCCAGTTCTTGAATGCCAAGAAGCACCGCTCACCATCAACTTACATTTCTCCAACACAAAAGAAGCGCCAGAAGATTTGCTTTCAATGTCACAAGAAAAAGAAGAAGAGATTACATAAGTAAATATGAGGAGTGGAATGGTATTACCCCCAAGAATGACTCCAATAGATAAAGAAAAGCAAATAGTTACTTGCAAAGAACAGCCTACAGTGGTAAAAGAAATACCTATTACAAGTAAAGTTGGAGGCACAAATAAAGTGGATTTTAATGTAGTAGCTCATCCTACTTTAAAAGAGTAAACCATAAGAGAGTGGCAAATTTTAAAGATAATATTCTTATATTTTTAATTTCTCGGGTTAGAGATATTGAGAGGAAGTTAGATCAATACATAGAAAGATATCCTTAAGGAACCCCAATTATTAAGGAAAATTCATGTGGACAATTGCTTGAAACTGGCCATGAGATACATAATTCTTATTTTGATTATTATAATCCAGGTTGGGAAAATTATTTGAATTTTAATAAGAATAATAATTTTGGAGGAGAAGACCAATTTTGGGAAGAAAATCAATTTAATCGGACATGTAGTTGAAATAATCATGGGTATTATAATGATGAACTTTCTTTTGCTCATAATTTTGACTTCAACCCCCAGAATGATAGGAAGGATTTATTAGAAGAGGTTGTTATTCAAATAGAGAGTGAGCTGGAATGTCAAGGGACCACAACGAGGAATATGGAAATCCAATTGGAGTAGATTATTAACTCAATTAATAATCCTCCTTAATTTAACTCCAACCCACAGGATGAGGAGAAGGAATAAATGTTAGAAGAGGTTATGATTCAAATGAAGAATGAGCTGGAAAATCAAGAGGTCGCAATAAGGAATATAGAAAACCAATTGGGGAAGATTATTAATGAAATTAATAGTTACCCCCTAGATATTTTACCTAGTGACCCTAAGAATTTTACCTAGTGTAGATATTTTACCTAGTGACCCTAAGATAAACTCTAAGGAGATGAATGATGAGAAATTTAAAATTATCAAACTAATATTTAGAAGATAATTTGAGAATATATTTCAAAAGAACTTTGAGTTCAGAAATGAGGATAAGGAGATTGAAAGACCAATGAAAAAAAATTCAAAGGAATTAGAAAAACCTATTTCCTCAACTAAGATAAATATAAAAAGATGACCTTTACCATTTACTCAGTACCAAGCGGAAGAATTGAAAGACAACCCTGAATAAAATGGTAGCCTAGAAGAATTTGATCCAGAAATTGAGTTATCTAGAAATAGTTCGATCAAAAATTTGGGAGAACATGAAGTATCTTATAAAGATCCATTTCTTATAAAATTCAAGGATGATATTAATGTGAAAATTACGAAAATAATTGGAAGAATATTGGATCAAGAAAGAAATACGAGGAACAAGGATATGAATCAATCTAAAAAGGAAGAGCTGAAAGAAAACTTTAAATTCAAGGACTTTATAGGAATGTCTGGATCTGGAAAAGATTGGGTGATTGATCAAGGATTACTTAAATGGAATTTTGATCCAGGTGGAATCATTTTTTTGGCTATTGATGTTAAACAAAGTTCTTTATGGGAGGCAACCCATAGTTATCAGTGTGGTTTGATTTAGTGTGCTTGACAGTTATGATTGTTATTGTTATATTGTGTTTTCTTTAGTGTGGATAGACTAGTTTGATTGATGATTGGTGGATGTTTGGATTGCTAGTGGTTTGGTTTGTTTTTTGTGTGTCATGAGGGAGGTAATTCCTTAACTTCTTATTATAGCTAGACTTATATATTCTGTTGTAGTAGTTGAATTGATAAGTCCACTGCAACTTGAGTCTATCCAGGACTTTAGTTTTATAAGAGTCATTATGAATTTTAACAGTGATAATTCCATCTCCAATTTGTTGCTTCTTTTCTCTCACTTTGTTTTCATTTATTAGGAGTATCTAACCTATTTGATAAGTAACATGTGGATGAATTTACACTATCAGTATAACTGCTAAAGATGCTTAATTAAGGGATGAGAACCAATAAATTAGGGATAATGTTATCTTTTGGATTAGAATCTATAAAATCATTTATAAGTACCCAATATATCTGTGTAGTGATTCCGTTAGAAATTGGAGGTAAGTTAGTGAGATATAGTGAGTTAAAGGAAGAATTTACCTCATTAATCATGTGTGTTTATGTTTGTGTTACAATAATATAAAGATTTGGATAACACATAAATATATATATTCTTATGTTAATACCTTTTCTACTTGTTAGACCTTTATTTTCATTTTATCAAGCATGTTATAGTTTAGACTTACTTTCCACTACATGCTGTTCTATCCTGATGAATACTTATAAATGTTTGTGATAGATATAATTTATGAATTATTTTTCTTCCTTCTTATATTTTCTATATTGAATGTTAAATATGTTTAAAATCAAGTTTGAGGGTAGGAAGAAAAATAAATTTTAAAGTTAGTATACTTCCTTTTAGTTTAATATTATTGCAAGCATGTTTTAGGCTAGATTTACTTTCTCCTGCACTCGTTCTATCCTGATTATGCACGTATATGAATTTGATAGGATGTTGCAGAAGTTAGTAGATTCAACTTTTACTTTTTCTTCCAGCTACAATTGATGGACTTAAGTGTAAAATATTTAAAATTCAAGTTTGGGGGAAAACTAAATTTTATTAGGCCTTAATTAATTATATTTTTAAAAATTAATTTAACATGACCTTAGATGTTAGTGTTTAACTTTAAATTATTATATTTATTTTTTGCAAATATTATGGTAAATTTAGGAAAAAAATTTTAATAACGAAGGTCAATTCTAAAGTTAAAGATATTTGGTATGAAGAATAAGACTATGTTTTTATATTTAAAGTAAAGAAAATAGTATTTTTGAAGTATTAAGAATCTTAGAGTTTCATGTAAGAAGAAAAGAATGGGACTTTATGAAAATAATCAAAACTAATATGAATTTATAAAGTGAAGGAAGGTAAAAAGTTTAACTTAAGAAGAGGATAATGAAGTTCAAAATTATTAAAGGTTATCTGGATATAGTAATCCTTACTTGAAAAGAAAATAAAAGAAAGGATTGAAAAGATCCTGAAAAAAAAAGACAAGAAAAGAAAAGAAAAATGAGTGAGGAGAAGCTTGAGGAGAAATTGGCTTCACTTGAATCCACTTGAGGAAAAGACTTTATTACATTTTCTAAACTTGTATTGGAGAGTAACATTACTAGTAAAGTATCCATGAAGTTATTTTTCATATGAATGTTCTAAGTATCCTTGATATGACAAATTGCAATTCTTCTTGAAATGAATAGAGATTCAGAAATCTTAAATTTGAATACTATGTACTCTTAGACTTAGAGTTTCAATCTAAGTTATTAAATATTTTTCTTAAATTTTAGTATTTTGTTTATAAAGCTAAAGTATAGAATTTTATAAGTTAATCTACATCCTAAGTCATATTTTATGTACTAAAAGGGTTACATGAAGACAAGTAACACTTAAGTTTGGGGGATTTTGATATGCCTAAAAATTACCTACTTTTTCATATATATTTTATGCTCAATTTTAATTATTTTTAATAATATTACACTTTAAAAGAAGGTATTTTGCATTGACCTCACTACCACCCAACTTCATGACCGACTCACCTAATGGTCATCCAACCCTATCCATGAGACCTAGAGTTAATATTTACAAATAGTATTAAGTACCCCTTGTATCTACAGACTTTAGGTGTACATAACATAATTGTATAATGACTTATTCACTTAAATAGGGGTCCCTTCTATGAATAAAGCTTACATAATTTTTACTATTCCACACCTTCTTATTCCTCTCTTTCACTCTCTTATTCTATTTGTGGTGCTCTATTCATTAGGTGTGTCTCCCATGACTTTGAGCTCAATTGATTGATAAAAATTATGTAAATGATTGTCATGAATATTTTTTATGAAGGATTGA
Source organism: Phalaenopsis equestris (assembly GCF_001263595.1). Lineage (NCBI taxonomy): Eukaryota > Viridiplantae > Streptophyta > Magnoliopsida > Asparagales > Orchidaceae > Phalaenopsis > Phalaenopsis equestris. The sequence continues at coordinate 83,221 of NW_018251779.1, read as the reverse complement.
AATGATTTTGAGTTCAATTAGAAGCTCAATTTGAAGGATTTTGGGATTTTGGTCAATTTGGGCATGTTGGATTAGACTTGGGTCTAGGTTGGGCTATGTTTGGTATGTGTCCAAATTTATAGTTCAAAATGGGCTATAGGACTATCATAAAGAGTTTTCAACATAAATTGGGTGTCGATTTTGTGGTTAAGACATTCAATTTGGTGGAAATTCGAGACATGGCCAATTTGGGTAAATTTGGGGGTTTTAAACTTGGGTTTAAATTAAGTAAAATTAAGGCTTCAAAAAAGTCAATTGAAAGTTCAATTTGGTGTGTAGGAGTGCTATGAAGAATTAGGATTCAAATTGGGGATTCAAATTGGGATTAGGATTCAAATTGGGACAAATTAAGTAGGCTATGGGGTTCAATTAGGTGAGATTAGGTCATAAGGCCAAAATTGGGGGTTTGACAAAGATCAAAATTCAGCTCAAATCATGGGCCAATTAAACTTGGATTTAGTTTTTATTGATCAAATGAAAGATGAATTTGAGTTTATAATTGAAATTGAGGGGAATTGGGCTCAAATTGATGGACATTTGAGGTGAAGCTGGGGAAATTGGGCCTTTAAAGGCAATTTAGGGGTTTTGGTAAAAATATTAAAATTGGTCAAATTAGGTTCAATTGAAGGGTCCAAATTGGTTTTGGATACATTTGGAGTGATTTTTAAGGTTTTGGGAAAGTTTGGAGTGTCAAGGGTATTTTTGTAATTTTGGTATTTTTTGGGGGTATTTTGGTAAACTTAAAATTTTTGGGCAGATTTGGTTAATTTGGGTATTTTGAAATGGTTTGAAAAGATTTTTGAACAAATTTGGGTATTTTGGGTGATTTTGAGGATTTTGACCGGGGTGAATTTGAGGTATTTTGGGTGATTTTGAGGATTTTGACCGAATTTAGGGTTTCAAGGGCATTTAGGTAATTTGGGTGGATTTAGGGGCAAAAGACAAATTGGGCATTTTGATAGAATTAGGGTATCAACCGAATTGGGGTATAACCCACCATATATGAGCTATAGACCAATGAAATCCCCATTTGGGTCTTCTATGTACTGGTCCTAGCTAAACCCTAGCCTAGAGCTAGTGGTATAGGGGACCATCTACATGAGTTTCCCAAAAGATCAATGGATCAAAGTCAACGATTCTGGGTTTAGGGTTGTAGGTAGATATAGGTGAAAGTGAGTGCAGGTAACTGAACTAGCTCTAAAACAACACCCAGGGTCAACCCTAAGGTCAAACAGGCCTTTGGGGACTCTCCTTGAGCTCCCTCATAGTGACCCCACCAACTAAGTGCTAGAGGTTATGATTAATATGTAGAGCTTCAAGTTGGGCAAAGAGGAGTTTAGAATTTCTAATTGTGAGGGTTCCTTTCTAGTTTTCTAGGAATAGTCAATAGGAAATTCACATGGCTAGACCCTAGGCTACTGAAGAGGGAAAACTAAACCTCAACCAAAAGTGAGGTCAACAGTGTAAGATTAGAATTATTTAAGATTTATTTTATTCCATTCTTGTGATGATTTATTCCATCATATTTAATTTATATATTTAATCTAGTTAATTGGTTTGCTAAAACTTGTTGAGAAACCATAATGACTCGGGAGGGCTATGTATTTATCAACTAGCAAGAATCACATTAATCTAATGGGTGATAGGCAACCCATTAGTTTGTTCAAATAGATATGGAGATAAGATTTGATGGGTGTAAATTGATGATTCTTGGGTGAGAGGCTAGAAACTTAACCAATTTTTTGTAGATTTTAGAACTTAAGGACCGATTAGTCCTAAAGAGAGGGACAATGGGTAATCTAGGGTGACAAGCTAGAACCTACCTAGCATAACCTTAGATTTAGGAACTTAACTCTAGGTTAGCCAATGTTCTTTATGCACTCAGAAGATGGTAAAGAATGGGATTGTTCCTATTTATCACAAAATTTCATTTAAACCTTCAATTATTTGATTCCTATAGTGATTATGATCTCATTGCAAGGGGAAAGACTTTTACAATAATTTGAACTCTTTTTCGTTTAATTAGTTTAGAAACACTTAGTATTTTCTTTAAGTTTTGAAATAGAATTTGTAGAAATTAGTTTCCTTTACACATAAACTTGCAACCTTATTTCCTAGATAATTGTCGGGAGTTTAAGTAAAGTTTTACTAAGTTCATAAAAGAGTTTTCACCTTCTCCATGAGATCAATACTTGGGGAAGAAATTCCTATATTACTTGAAATGATACATGCACTTGCGTAGTATCCCTAGTGTGTAAAATTAAATTATGGAAAGAAAATGAGAAATATTTGATATATAAAATTTAATTAAGAATTAAACATTGCAAAACTGCTTCGGCATTAGTTTTTTGACACCTTCTTTTTAGATTGAAGTTGAAGCAATAAAACACTAAGAATGCACACATTGTGTCGAGGATCAATTTTTTCGTGCCGTTACTGGGGAAGAAAGGAAGGAATGGAACTTTTGACATAGAAAGTCTATCTGAACTATAGGCTTATTTTATGAAGTTCGTAGTGTTGTTTAAATATATAAATGTTTTTTTGTATGTTTATATATATATATATATATATATATATATAAATATATATATATATATATAATAACAATAATAATAAATAATACAATAACTAAATAAAATTTATTTTTTAGTGTTTTATTGAATTTGATTTTTTAAAGTTTTACTTTTGTATGTGTAGTTTAGGATCTGAAGGTTTAGTAACTTATGATTCTGAGTTTGAACAAACTATAACAAAAATTCAAAGAAAAAAAGAACTTCACGATTTACAAGCAATTGAGAACACATCACATAATGACTTTGATAATTAAACTGTTGAAAATTAACATCATCATGCACAAAGGCCTTTAAGGGATTACATAAACCCTATAACAGATGAAATTCATTTGATCTTAATAACCCCTGTTGTAGCGGCTAAGTCATTTAAGATAAAACTTTCCCTAATTCAAATGACACAAAATAATTAGTTTCGGGGGACCCTATCTAAGGATCCAAACTTACACCTTGCTAATTTCCTAAAACTATGTGCTACATTTAAATACGACGGTGTATCAAATGGCGTTGTTAAAATTAGACTTTTTTGCTTTTTCTTATGTGATAAAGCTAAGATGTGGTTAAACTCATTAGCACTTAGATTAATCAGAACTTGGGGAGATTTAGCATAGAAATTCCTAGCAAAGTATGTTTCACCTTCAAAAACTAATAATATTAGAAATGATATTACTTCATTTACTCAGTATGAAGGTTATTTAATATATGAAGCTTGGGAATGATTTTAAAAACTCCTTAGGAACTGTCGACATCATGTTTTGCTAGACTAGTTAATTATTCAAACATTTTATAATTAGTTAGTAGGATCCCTTAGATCTATTATTGACGCTTATGCTAGAGGTTCATTAATGTTAAAACCATTTGATGAAGCATATGAATTAATAGAAGAGATGGGTACTAACAACTTTCAATAGCCCTATGAAAGGGAAAATCCGAATAAAGTAGCCAGTGTTCACGATACTGATGAAATTTTTATTTTGGCATCTCAGGTTGTTGAAATATCTAGGAAGTTAGACTAATTCTGAATGAACTTATCTGAAACACCTCATGTGATTGAGGAAAACTCATTGGGATAATTGATTAATTCTTAAACTTTATTTAAGACTTTAAATGCAATTAATAATAGACCCAATAACCCATATTCTAACTATTATAACCTAGGTTGGAAAAACCACCCTAATTATAATTGGAATAATAATTCTATTGGGATTCAACAATGGGGAAACAATTAAGTGAACCCATTGGAAAATTAGAACAACATAGGTGGTAATAACTATAGACCTTCTTATCCTCCTAGGATTTCTAATAACCAATAAATAAAGGAAAAGACGTTGTCCATAGAAGAAGTTGTGTTACAGATGGGAAATCAATTACAAAGTCAGAGTGCAGCATTTAGAAATATTGAGCATCAATTGGGACAAAATGGTAACTCACTTAATAATAGGCCTTAGTGAGCACTTTTTAATAAATTAAAATTAATCCTAAAGATAAAAATAAAGAAGAAGTTAAAGCAATCCTGTTGAGAAGTGGTAGAGAATTGGATACCAAAGCAAAAAAAAGAGATTGAAGTTGAGAGGGAACCAAAGAAAATTGAAAAACATGAAGATGATGTCCCTTAGAATATGAAAAAATCTGTCTTTCCAACTAAGATCAATTTAGAAAGAGCATTACCACCTTTTCCTCAGATACTTAGATAGCAGAAATTGGATAAAAAATTTTCTAAGTTTCTGGATATATTCTAAGAAGCTAATAATCAACATTTCTTTTGCTGAAGCACTGAAGCAAATGTCATGATATGTTAAGTTTATGAAAAATATATTAAATAAGAAAAGAATGTTTATTGAACATGGTACTCTTGCTCTTAATGAAGAATACAGTGTAATAATTTAATAAAAGCCTCTCAATAGCTTAAAGATCCTGATAGCTTTACTATTCCATGTGCGATAAGAGAAATATTTGTGGAAGAGCTTGATGTGATTTAGGAGCTAGCATTAACCTCATACCCTTATCAATATTTAGAAGGCCAGGTTCAAAAAAGATTTCTCCCACTACTGTAACCCTTCAATTAATTGATCGATAAATTACTTATCTTAAGGGGGTTATAGAAGATGTGCTAGTTAAGGTGGATAAATTTATCTTCTATATGCATTTCATTATTTTAGATTTGGAGGGAGAAATAAATAATAATCACTTTAGGGAGACCTTTTATTGCTACTAGATGAGCTATGATAGATGTGCAAAAAGGAGAGCTAACCTTATGAGTTAATGACCATGAAGTTTCTTTTAATGTGTTAAAATCTATGAAGTATCCAGCGAAAGGAAAAGATGGTGAATGTTATAGAATGGAGAATATTGATGATTTAAGTGGTAACCATTTCTGAAAAAGTTATGAAGTTAAAGCAGGACAATAAGAATTGGAGTCTGAGAAAGAAACTAATTTTCAAGATAAATCTATTGAGATAATTACTGAGGATTCAACTTATGTTCAATAAAGTTTTGAGATTTTAGACACTATTGAGAAAAAAAACCTCTTATTTCTTGAACTGAAGAACCTCCTGAACTTAAGATGAAGGGTACTCCTTACAAATTTATGCCTTTTTAGGGAACTCATCAACATTACTTGATATAATATCTTTAAACTTACGTGAAGATCAAGAAGAAAAATTAATGGAAACTTTGAGAAATTATAAGACAACATTTGGATGGATGCTACCAAATATTAAAGGTATCCACCCTTCAATTTGTATGCATAGAATTTTGATGGAAGATTATCATCAGCCTAAGGAAGATCCTTAAATTAGATTGAATGCTACAATGAAAGATGTTGTAATGAAAGAAATTTTAAAGTTGTTGGATGCTAGAATCATTTATCCTATTTTTAACAGTGTTTGGGTTAGTCTGATTCACTGTGTTCCTAGAAAAAGTGGAGTGAGCATAGCTATTAACGAATAAAATGAATTAATTCCACCAAGACAAGTCACTGGTGGCGAATCTATATTGATTATAGAAAATTGAATCTCGTCATTAGGAAAGATCACTTTCTTCTACATTTTTTGGACCAAATGTTGGATAGGCTAGTTGGGCATCGATATTCTTTTCTTTTTGGATGGACATTCAAAATACCACCAAATACCTATAACTTCTCAGAATCAAGAAAAGACAACACTCAAAAGTTTTTATGGAACTTTTAATTTTAGAAGAACTTCTTTTGGTTTATTCAATGCCCCTGCAACTTTTGAAAGGTGCATGATGTCCATTACCTACGATCTGATTGAGAAAAGAATCAAAGTTTTCATGGAAGACTTTTTAGCTTTTGAAACCTACTTTGATTCATGTTTAAATAATTTAGTGGGAGTTCAAAAAAACTATGAAGAAACAAATTTAGTTCTTAAATGAGAAAAATGTCACTTTATGGTCGCGGGAGGAATTGTGCTGGGACATAAAATTTTTGAAAGCGGCATGGAAGTAGATCTAGTAAAAATACAAGTTATTGTTAAATTATCTCCTCTTATTGCAGTGAGAAGAGTTAGAAGTTTTCTAAGACATGTTGAGTTTTACAAGTGTTATATTAAAGACTTTTAAAAAATTGCTAAGCCTCTGTGTCAACTTTTGGAATAAGATGTGATATTTGATTTTAATCAGTACTGTCTAAATGCCTTCAATTTATTTAAAAAAAAATTAATCACTGCACCTATTATTGTTTCACCTCATTAGGGAAAACCATTTGACTTAATGTCTGATCAGAGAGATCAAGCATTGGGGCAATGTTAGGGCAAAATATGATAAAATTTTTAAAGATATATACTATGCCAGTAAAAATCTTAATGAAGCTCAAATTAACTATATTACTACTAAAAAGGAATTACTGACAATAGTATTTGCATTTGATAAATTTAGATCTTATCTAATTAGAGTGAAATGTATTGTGTATTTTTGTCATTCTATTGAAAGATATCTGATACTACAGAAAGATGTAAAACCAAGATTAATTAGATGGGACTTTTTGATGCAGTAATTTGACTTTGAGGTTGTGGATATAAAGGAATCTAACAATCAAATTACTACTCATTTATCAAGGCTTGAGCAAAAAAATTATTGTAATTTTAAAAATTAGATAAATAAAATTTTTTCTGATGAACATTTATATACTATTTCGGGGTGGCGTATTATATGGTATGTTGATATAGTTAACTATATAGTTTATGATATTTTGCCTTACAGATTAACATTCCACCAAAAGAAGAAGTTATTTCATGATGCAAAATTTTACTTTTGGGATGCCCTTATTTATATAAGAAATGTAAGGATCAAGTTATCTGAAGATATGTACCAATTGAAGAAACCTAAAAATTATTCAAAAATGTCATTAATATGATTTTGGGGACATTTTGGAGTAGATAAAACAGCATTTAAAATTTTACAATCTTGATTTTATTTGCCTTCTTTATTTGGGAATTTTAATATTTATGTAAAAGCATGTGATAGTTGTCAGGGAGTAGACAATATTTCTAAAAGGAATGAAATTCCCCTACTTTTTTCTTTAGAAGTTGAAATTTTTTATGTATGGGGTTTGGATTTTATGTGAACATTTGTATCATCTTTCAGAAACTTATATATTTTAATTACTGTGGATTATGTTTCTAAATGGATTGAAGCAGTTACTTTACCGCATTGTGATGCTCAAAGTATTGTAAAATTTGTAAAGAAAAATAATTTTACTAGATTCATAATGCCAAGAGTGATCATTACAGATAGGAGAATTCATTTTATGAATATAAGAATTGAAACATTGATGGAGAAATATGGGATCAAACATGGAATTTCCACAACATATATTCCTCAAACCTGTGGTCTAGCTGAAGTGTCCGATCAAGAAATTAAAAGAATATTAAAAAATACTGTAAATTCTAATATAAAAGATTGGTCTTTTAGACTTGATAATGCATTATGAGCCTATTGACTTCTTATAAAACTCTCATAGGAATGTCACCATACACTCATATTTGGAAACGTTATACTAGAGCATAAAGCTTATTGGGCTGTTAAAAAAATTAATTATAATTTGAAGGAGGCTGGCAAGAAGAGATTTTTGCAATTAAATGAGCTTGAGGAAATTAGAAATGAATCTTATGAAAATGCAAAAATTTATAAGGAAAAGATTAAAGATTTGCTTGATCAAAAGATCTTAAGAAAAGATTTTGAGCCTAGACAAGAAGTTTTTCTATATAATACATGATTGAAATTATTTCCCGAAATACTTGTTCAGGTTCTCGAGGCCATTTATTATAATAAAAGTCTATCTTTTTGGTGCTGTGGACATTAAAGATCTAAAAATTGAATAAATTTATAAAGTAAATGGACACATATTGAAACATTACATAAGTGGAAACAAGCCTTTTATATGATGAAGTCCTGATGTTGTGTCAATCAGAGTAAACATTGGATACGTTAGGTTGATGATGTTAAACAAAACGCTTCGTAGGAGGTAACCCATGGTTATGTATGTGGATTGATTTTTGTTGTTATGTTGATCGTATTTTGTAGTAATGAGATCTACTTCATTAAAGGAGGATTAAACCCTAATTTAATAATAAAAATGAGGTTGGGACGAGTTAATTAAACTTAAGGTAAAGCGGTGCTTATTTAGGCATTAGCGTTTAGGCACCAAAACCTAGCGCCTAAGCGCCAGTTTGCAATAAGACCAGAACCTAAGCACCAAAATCTAGCGCCTAAGCTCCAAAATATGGAGCTTAGGCGCCATAGTTAAAAAAACTGCCAATAAACCGCCCCATTGCAGTTTGAACCAATTTTTCTCTTTAAAACCATCTCAAACTTGTATGGTGATCCCTAGAATTCATTTTCTAGGTGTGTGAGAGCATTTGGGAGAAGTGAGTGCAAGAAGCAATTTTTGTTCTTTTTGAGACTATGGCATCAAGATCTATGGAAGGCAAGAACAATGAAGCTTTTTATAGAAAGAAGTTCATCAACAAAGATGCTCAGACTTACTACAACAAATTTTTTGCAGTGAGCATTGAAGGTACTGCTGAAAAGATCAAGAAAATTGAAGAGGATATGACAAGTATTCAAACCAAAATTAGCAACATATCCTATCAATTTAATCATCTGGATTGGTAGATGATTCAACTTGATCATGTTGCAAATTTCCAAAAGTCGTTAATAAAGATGTAGCAGAAGAACGATTGGATCAAAGAAAGGCCTACAAAAGAGTTTCCTCACATTTCATTTTATAACTTGTTTGTGCATCATGAGATGATAAATGAGAACGTAGAGGAAAATAGTGTTGATGATTACTAGTACTGGGTGCTATGTGTTGGAGATCTGATATTTTGATGTGTTTGATTTAGTGTCGACTTCTAATCTATAAGTGTTTGTGTGTTTACATGTTTATATGCTTGTGTGTTTGTATTTACTTGATTAAGACTATGAGGGATGGATATCTGTTGGTTTGTATTGAACTGATGTTTATGTTAGTGTGTTAATATTAAGTTTCTGAATATGATATGTCATGTTAGTGTGCTTGAACCATTTGGATTGTCCATATTTGAAGAATCTAGTACTTGTGCAAATAGAAGTTATGATATGGTTGAAGAATGTTGATTATTAAAATGATGTTGAATTGAATAAATTAGGGTTCAAAGGCATTAAGTTTGTTGTGCTTTTATTTAAAAATTTTAATTCACAAAACCTAGGCACTGGTTCGTAGGCGCTGAAACATGGCACCTAAATGCCAATTACTCGAGAAGCAAAGCACCTAAGCACCAAATCTAGTCCTTAGGTGCCAAACTGGTTAAAATGCCATTTTACCCTCTAAAATCATGAAAATGGCTGATTCGACTCCATTTTTTTCTGCTTGAGCATCTTCATCTTCCTCATATTCTTCTCTAGTGCACTCTAGGGCTTCTCCTACCTTATAAATCTTGTGGATTTAGGGCCTAAAAATTTTGGTTTTCTTCTTCTCCAGGTAAAATCTACACATTGTTTAATAAATTTTCTTCTTTCAATATGGTTTTCTTCCACATTGTGAAGATGCCAAAAATTTGAATATTTGAAGAAATAGTGAAAAAAACCATGGTAGAAAGCTTATTTGCTTGAAAAATGCTTGCAGAATCCTTTAAAACTTATATTTAGAATTTATTTGGATTTTTATTATATTTTGAAATGGTTTATAAAACAAATAGAAGAAAAGGGAAGGAGGAGTTTGGTCAAAGAAAATTTTCAAGTTTAAAAGCATAAGGTCAGTACAATGATTTACTTTTATCAAAGAAGTTGATTGTTGAACGAAGCTTTTCTCATCCTTGAGGTGCTCTAGAGAATTTGATTATAGTGTGTCACTGGGAAAGTTTCCGCTACTTTACTACTGTAGAAATTATTTCAGTAATTTGAGAGTTTTATACGAACTTCCCAGAAGCATTTGATGATGATGTATTTGTTTGGGAGAGGAAAGTTGGGTTTGCTTCTGATCGGATCAATGCATTATACCAGTTACCTAGTGTATCAGATTACTTTTTTTAATTTGATCCTATGGATGTGGGGCTTGATGAGATTATTACTTTTCTGATTGATGGGCTTGGAGCTTGGAAAATTAAGAACGACCACAAGGTAAATTTTTCTTCTTCCATGCTCAGTACTCCAACTAAGGCATGACACTATTTTATATCTGACTGACTTCTTCCTATGAAACATTTGAGTGAAGTAACTCAAGGAGAGCCACTTTGAACTACAACATTCAAAATATGAAACCTATTGATATTGTCTCTCTTATCTATAAGTTTATCATCAGTTCTTCTACAGGAGGTTCCAGTGCAGGTTTGGGTTACCCTTCTTTTATCTTTACTACATGTAAATGATCTAGAGTTAATTTTGATGTTTGGGAGGAGTTATTACATACACTAAAGCCTATCAATAATGCTAATATGGATATATATAGAAAGCATGCTACACTTGGTTTTAGAGGCCGATATTCAGATATTCCTTCTACCTTTACCTCTAGACCTTCCAATTCTATTGTTGATGCTCCACCTCCTGCTATTTTGAAAGAACTTCGTGATCGGTATCAGGAGCATCAGAATGATATTACTTTTGTAAAATGTCAACTATAGGAGAATGGAGATTTTAGGGAACATTTGGAGAAAAATTTGAAGCAGAAAAGTGATTATGAGGCTAGTTTCAATACTTCCCTTGTGAGTTTTCTTAAAGAAGATCAAAGATTAGAGTTTCCCTCGTATCCTCTTTATCCTACATTTGAACACCGCAAGGCTATGGATGAAGATGATTATGATGATGATGATGATGAGGAGGAGGAGGAGGAGGAGGAGGAGGAGGACATTATGTTATTCTTTTACTTTGAAATTTTTTTATTGTTTCCCTCATATCTCTAGATGTGTTTACTTTCATTAGTTGCTGCTTATTTTTAGTTATTTGATTGTACTGGACATTATGCTATTTATGCTATTGCTGATGTGGATTGTTGACTTTTTACTTGTTACTGCACTATTTTTCTTTTTTCTCTAGATTATATATAGCATTGCCTGTGTGTTAAATTTTTTCGTTTACTTTGAATTTTTTTTATGTTATACCTGTTGCGATTTACTACTGCTACACATACCTGTTTTTACTACTTGTACCAACATTATTTTCATGTTTAGAACCCTATGATAGATAATAATTTGTTAAATTTTTTTCTTTTCATAATTCTTTTGTACTAAAATGTTTAAAGTATTTAAAAATTTAAGTTTGGGCGAGGGAGAAAAACTTTTAAAAACTAGACTTTATTTGTCCTCAATAAATATATTTAAAAATTATTTAAACATAACATCTGGTATATGGTGTAATCTTTAGACTACTATATTTTTTTATTTTTTGAATGTTACAGTAAACTTACGTAAAAGTTTTTAATGATAAAGGGTAGTTCTTGAGTTAAGATTTTTGGTATAAAAGGATAGAAATATTCTTTTACTTTTCATAGTAGGAAAAAAATTATATTATTGAAAGACTAAGGATCGTAGATTTACATTTTAAAAAGAATTAAGACTATGAAAAATCATTTTTATACTAATACACATTATTAAATGAAGAAATGTGAGAAGTTTTTAACTTTAGGAGGACGATAGTGAAGTTCAAAATCATTAAAGGCTGATTTAAAGATAGTAGTACTCACTTAGAAAATAAAAAGAAAAGAAAGGAGAAAGGATTAAAAATGATCCTAAAAGGAAATAAAAAGCAAAAAAAAGAAAAAATCAAAATCAAAAGAAAAGAAAAAAGAAAAGAATAGAAAGTTAGGAGAACCTTGAGGGGATACATGATTAAAAATTGGCTCACGTGAATCATCTTAATGAAGAATTTTAATTACATTTTTGAATTTATTTTAAATGTATTAATCAAATTTTTATTAGTGGAGTTCTCATATAATTCTATGTTTTAATTCTTCAGGATTCCTAACTTTTATAAATTAAATTTTTTTTAATAAATAGAAAATCAGAATTCCTAACTTGATTACTAGATACTCTTATACCTAGTTATAATCTGAGTTATTAAAAATTTTTCTATGGTTTCACAATCACCTTTATGAGGAAAAACTATAAGAATCTCTAATGAAATCCACTAAAATAAGTTAAAGCAATTGGTTTATAAAATAAATATGTTACTTCAGGACAAGTAATGTTTAAGTTTAGGGAAATTGGCATTCCTAAATATGTGTTATTTTTATCTATATGTTTTATGCTCGTTTTTAATGATATTTCTTTAAGGGAAGGTATTTTGCACGTGTTTGGTTGCATGTATAAGAGATGAAATTTTAGAGAAAAAAGGAGCAAGATCAGAGAAAATCAGAGTCAATTAGACCAAGGTAGCATAAAATGAAATGGCAACTAGGAGCCAGGATGTGGTACCTAGGCATAAGTCAGTTACCTTGGGCTTCTAGAAAGTTGGCTCCTAAGTGCCACAGTTGGGCGTCTAGGCACCAAAATCAGGTTTTGATGATTATGCATTGAATTTGGACAAATTTTGAAGGGGCATCTAAAGTGACCACCCTTGGGGATTTTGAGATTTATCATATAAGGAGTCAAGAGAGGCCAAGAAAATGTGGAATCTTCAAGAAGAGGAGAGTGGGTGTCATGTGGTGCGTGTGTGTGTGTGAGAGAGGGAGAGCTTTTGGTGTGTGTGTGTGTGTGTGTGTGTCTTGGATTGAAACTGTACAGAGAGTGGAGAAATAATCAATAGAACTTCAGAGGATTTTCTTGGGGAGAACTTTAAGATAAGTATTTTGTATTTTTTTTTTGTTTTGTTTATTGTGGTAACTTAAAATTTAATATAAATCATATTTTTTGTGTTAACCCCATGAGATCTGAGTAGTTTTCATTATATTTCTCCTTGTAATAAGAATTAATCTTGTGTGTGATGAGAATTGTTTAAGATATCTCTTATTTCATACTTGTGATGATTCATTACTTCAAACTTAATTTACATATTCAATCTAGCCATTTGGTATGTTCAAACTTATTGTGAAGCCATAATGACCCGGGATGGCTATGTATTCCTTAACTAGTAAGAATCACATTAATCTAGTGTGTGATAAAATGACCCATTGGTTAGTGCAAATAGATAAGGAGATAAGATTTGATGGGTGTAAATTGGTGATTCTAGGGAGAGAGGCTAGAACCATAACCAATTAATCTAGAGTTTCAAACTTAAGAATCGATTAATTCTATAGAGAGAGCACAGTGGGTAATCTAGGGTGACAGGCCAGAACCTACCCAACATAATATTAGATTTAGAAACTTAACTCTAGGTTAGTTGATGTTCTTTGTGCACTTGAAAGAGGGTAAAGAATAGGATTGCTCCTATTTGTCACAAAACTTGATTTAAACCTTTAAACATTTGGTTCCTACACTGATTATGATCTTATTGCAAAGGGAAATACTTTTACATAATTTGAGCTCTTTTTTTTAACTAGTTTAGAAACGCTTAGCATTTTCTTTAAGCTTTGAAATAGGATTTGTAGGAATTAGTTACTTCTTTTGACACATAAACCTATGACCTTATTTTAAGATAATTGTCTGGAGTTTAAGTAAAGGTTTACTAAGTTCATAAAAGAGTTTTCACCTTCCCTGTGGGATCGATATTTGGGGCCTAAACAGAAAATCCTATATTAGTTGAAATGATACGTGCACTTGCGTAGTATCCCTAGTGTATAAAATTAAATTATGGAAAGATAAGAGAAATATCTGATATATAATATTTAATTAAGAATTAAAAATTATAAAACCAATGTGGCATTAAGTTTTTGTTGTCATCTTTTGAGATTAAAATTGAAGTAATAACACATTAAGAATGCACACACTATGTCGGGGATCAGAAACTGGTGACAACGGTCGTCCTAGACCATGGTGTCAATCGGGTGTCCCAATCCCTAAATTTCCCATAGTGCTTGTTGGATGATTATGTGGTTTCCTTTGGCCAAAAGAGGCCCCTGACGAAAGTTTGATCACTGCTAATTATCAGATTAGGCACCAAGCATAGAATAAGCCTTCCTGACAGCTAGTTTTCTGAGTAAGGCTAAATCACTGCCAACTCTAGCTTCTTGCCCCGAATGAGTGCTAAGAGTCCCGGGTGGGTGTTTGGAATTACCGGATGCTACAGATGAACTGTAGACATCCCTGAGTCTTGTAAGTGGACACCCTACACTCGTGATATTAAAAAATGATGTCAAAACATTGATTACACTAAATATTCGATCCAAATTTAAAACCAATCACTATAACTATCCTTTTACATGATTTATCTTAATTTTCTTTTTAAACAACACCTTTATCCAATGCAAGCTAGCTAAAATAATTTTGAAGTTCAACTTCTTGTCATTGACACAACTCACCCAAACTATAATATGCAAGCTATGCAAAGCTTTTTATAAGCTCAAACAAGTTCCATTAGCATGATTGATTGAATTGAGCACATTCATTATTGCTCTCCTTTCTAATAATTCCAATCTTGATTTATCATTATGTGTTTATAATAAGAACTTTCAAAAATATACTTTTTGGTCGACGTTGATGTTCTCATTATCACAAATAACACCAAAATCCTTCCCAAGAAAAATTCTTGAAGTTCTCTCCAAGCCTTTCTCTCTTTACAAATACTCTTAATTCTCTCTTAGAAGTGTAATGAAAAAGAAATCACTCACATTCCCTCTTTTCCTACATTCCTTGAAGAAAATCTCCAAGCGCTTGACTTTCTCTCGATCTCTCTTTCTAACTCACGCTACCCACCTCTACTCGCCCCCTCATTTCAAAACTCATCTTCTCCTCTCTTCTTCAAGAGCTAGAATTCCCTCCAAAAAGAATTCAAAATTCCAATTCAAAATTCCAAAAAGAATTCAAAATTCCCTCCTAAATTCTGTCTAAAAGTCAACTCTTTTGAATTCAAATGACATGTCCATTGATCCAAGAGATATATCTCTTCATAAAAGAACCTTACAAAATGTTTAGATGCATTGAATCACTCCAAGGGGTGTTTAGAACAAGTGTTCCTTTGAAAATTTGTGTAAAATTTGTCTTGAACCTCCTTAATCCGCAAAAAATTTGTCCCTGGCGCCATATCTGGCGCATCGTGCGCCAACTCTCTGTCAAATGATGCATCTAGTGCCAATCTGGCGCATCATGCACCAGTTTGCTAAAGACCGTTTTGTTTTGGGCTTTGGCGCATTAGGCGCCATTTCGCTTCATCTTGCTCCATTTTTGTGTATTTGGCGCCAAATCCGGCACACCATGTGCTAGTTTGCTAAAGACCGTGTTGTTCTAGGCTTTGGCTCATTAGGCGCCATTTCGGCTCATCTTGCTCCATTTTGGTGTATTTGGCGACAAATCTGGCGCATCATGCACCGGAATTTGAAACTTGGTTGTTTTGACTCCAAATTTTGTCATTTTTGTTACTTTTGCTCCAAATTCCTAAAATTGATATACCTACAACAAAAACATAACAACAAAAACATTAAAAATACCCCTCTTTAAAGTGCAATATCACCAAAAATAAATATAAAATATATAATTAAAACAATATATTATTTTGGTGTATCATAGAGCACTAGCAGCTTTTTGCGTATTGGCCGATGACGGAGCATTAGCAGCTTCTTGCATATTGAGCGGTGACAGAGCACTAGCGGCTTCTAATGTGGCCTCTTTTTTGGTTGATGGATCTTGTTCTGCAGTGGAAGTTGAACTGATGGATTGATAGTTTGGTTGATCGCCTGAGCGTTCATTTATTTAATGTTGAGAAACAAATAGGAGATCCCACCTGATCCTATAGTGCAACCATTTTTATCTTTTTTTAACAGTAAGTTTTTTCTTCCTTTAATCTTTTGGTTTGTACCACGCCTTAGGTCTTCCAAAGGGAACACGAAGCAGCTGTTTACTGAGGATTTGACATGTTTTCCATTACAATGCTTGAAAGTCAACCCAGTTAAATGAGAAGGGATGCAAAGCAAATATGGAATGTGAAGATTCTTGTCACATCTTATGTAGAAGGATCATAGCATGGAAATCAAGGTGTTCGATTATGAAATCATTGATTAAAAATAAATGTGGTATATCTTTTGAATTAAATTTTCTTTTTCTTATCACATCATTATTTTTATGAAGTATAATAATTATGGAACGAGAATATGTACATTAAAAATATATGAGCATTGATTCTAAATAGATCTGATGGTCTAGAAGAAAAGAGAATGACGAAGGAAGGTCCACCAATAGAAGATTATCAGGCCCTCTTTTCTGAATATGCTTATAGGGATCAAAGTACCTATCATAAAGGTTTATAAGAAGCAACTTAAATCCCTTTATAGTGGGTTGTTAAAAAATATAGTTTGTTAGAGGTGAAGTTACCTATGAACTTTGATAAATACTAAGTTGATTCTCATGCTTGAAAAGAAATTTGTTCTCGATAAGGAGCCAAAGCTCATCTCTTACGATTTTATAAGTGGTGTTAATAAAGAAAGTTTGATTCAAGTCAACTAAGGCGACAAAAAAATAACGGATCAATCAACCAGACAAGAAGGATGGATTAAACTACTAGTATATAAGTGATCCTTGTAAGCTTATAGTGGATGAGAAATTATAACATGACAATAGAGTGGTAGTATATGAGTGGCATCAAATTGATTAGTATTTTCTTGATGTTGATTTTGTGGTGGGAGAACTCTTTTATACTATAATGATGTTCTTTGTAATTCAACTTCCTCTCAGGACGAAACGATGTGAGCTTTTAGCTTTTTAAAAAAGCTCCAACACATATATAGATTAAAGAAGCTCCTTAAAGATACCAAAAATTTTACATGAAAACCCCTATAACAAGGAAAAAAAAGTGATGAAGCCTAACTCAATTAAAATGATCCAATATATAAGTAAAATAATAAAAATTCACTCTTTCTCTTAAATAAAAAAAAATATGATATCACAAAGTTGGGAATGTAAGCTTGGTCTTATGTGACTATAATAGAGATTCCTAATGAAGTAACACTGTTGGTCGAGTAACGACAATTAAATGATGCTAGTTAAATATTGATTTAGGGGTTGTTAGGCTCATCTTTTGAAACCAAAATTTCAATCATAAACTTATTACATTTAGTTATCATTTGATCTCAAATTTAATTTTAAAACTTTTAATTCAAATATTTTATCGACCAAACGAGCACGTTCTGCTATTTCCACCCAAAAACCCAAACTTTTTCACATACATAAACAACAAATAGAACCAAACCAAACTCATCTCTGCATAACTGCTTGCCGGCCGTTGAAAGACAAGGAATAATTGAGAATTACAGATGATGGAAGATGAGAGGATCCCAATAACATAAAGCTCTAGTTGGTGCTCCATCAAATTAAATTAACTTTAATTATTTATAATTATCAAGATGATTAAGCTAGCTTGCTAGTGTCCAGGGGCACTCGACTACTCATTGTCACTTGTTATGACGTCGTTCATAATCATTATTTAATTAATAAAAGATTAAGCTTATACAACGTTATTTAGCAATTGCTGTTCGCTGAGTTTGTCAACTTTGTTTCGTCAAAGATTGTGGCAAGTAAAACTCTATTTTTTTATACTAAAAAAGTTTGCTGTATTTCAAAAAGATTGAAACATATAGATAATGAAAATATCGTTTGTTGATGTGATGGAATTGTGTAGTGGATTTTTAAGGAGAGAGGAGGCGGAGTTTATGAGACTACTCAGGAGGAACGAATTCACATCATTAAGGCATAAAAAGATTTACATACATACCACTTACTACCTATATATTTATATATCTAGCACCTACACATTAATTTTTAAATATATGACACTTCATCTTTACATGAAAGATTAATTTTTAAATATATGCCACTTCATCCCTACATTAAAAGGTGTATTTTATGATTCAATTCGTAGAAGCTATGAATGCATAAGCATTTTGTGTTGGATTCTATGTGGGATGATGTTGATGTAGTTGGCTTTCTTTAAAATGCCACTAGAAGATGGATTTTTTGGTCAAAAATGCCAAATTTGTAGCAAAAAGATAGATGTTGGGGAGAGTTGAAATGTTTCGTTAAGAGGTTTATAAGTCGTTCTTTCAAGGGTGCAAGGTAAACTTGAAGAATACCTTTCACAATCTATTCAATAACAAAATTTAGTTTTAAAAGATAAAACTATTTGTATATGTTTATGTGTAGTGTAAGATCCAAAAATTTAGTACCTTACGATTCTTAGTTAGAAAGAACAATTAGAAAATTTTGAAAAAAAAAGAGATAGACCATATTAGCAAAATGGCTTATAATTTGAATAATCCTGGAGATGAAAATGAACATCATCAGAGACTTTTAAGAGATTATGTTAATCCCACAGCAAATGAGATTCATTGAAGTATACAAACGTAAATGTAGCTACCAATTCATTTGAGCTTACATCTGCTATTATCCAAATGGTTCAAAATAATCAGTTTGAGGGAAAACCAACAAAAGATCCTAATTTACATCTTGCTAGTTTTCTAGAATTGTGTGCAATATTTAAATATGATGGGGTGTCGCATGATGCCTAATGATGATTTTAGGCTCGGACTTTTTCCTTTTTCATTAAGGGTTAAGGCTAAAGCTTGGTTAAACTCATTAACACATGGATCTATCAGAACTTGGGGAGATGTATCACAAAAATTTTTATCTAATTATTTCCCACCTTCAAAAACTGTTAAGCTTAGAAATGATATTACATCTTTTTGTCAGTTTGAAGAGGAATCAATTTATGAAGCCTGAGAAAGATTTAAAGATCTTCTTAGAAAGTGTCCACACCATGCATTTCCAGATTGGTTAATACTTCAAACTTTTTATAATGGAATGGTTGGATCTCTTAGATCGATAATTGACTGACGCTGCTGCTGGTGGATCATTAATGTTAAAATCATTTGATGAAGCGTATTCTTTAATTAAAGAGATGGCTACTAATAATTTTCAATGACCCTCTAAAAGGGTAAATCTAACAAGAGTAGCTGTATTCATGATTCTGATGCAATATCTATGTTAGCTGCATAAATAATTTTTATATTGAAGAGGATAGATCAATATGGAATGAATTATTCTCAGACATCACCTGTGCTTGAGAAAAATTTATTGGGATAAATGATAGAATAACAATCTTCTTATGAAACCTTAAATGCAATAAATAATCATTCTAATAATCCTTATGCAAATTATTATAATCCTGGATGGAAGAATCACCCAAGAATCACCCGAATCACCCAAATTTTAGTTGGAGTAATAATAATTTTAATGTTGTAAATCCGCAACGGGGAAACAACACTGCAAACCCATTATGAAACTCCAATGATCAAGGAAGTCCAACTTATAAACCTTATTACCCTCTAGGATCTAATAATTTACAGAGTAAGGGGAAAAAGTTGTCAATGGTAGAATTGATATTGAAAATGGGCAGTCAATTAAGTCAATTACAAAGCTGAAAATGGGCAGTCAATTACAAAGCCAAGGAGTTGCAATTAGAAACATGGAAAATCAATTGGGATGTATTGCTACCGCACTTAGCAATAGACCTCCAGGAACATTGCCTAGTAATGTTGAAGTAAATCATATATATCAGAACAAAGAGAAAATTAAGGTTATTCAACTTAGAAGTGGAAAAGAATTAGAAAATAGAGTTAAAAAAGAAGTGAAAGTTAAAGTTGAAAAAGATGAGGTGGAAAATGAAAAATCCGGTGAAGATTTTCATTTTGAGTCAGAATGTCCTATTAAACCAATGAAAATTACTGTATAAAGATCACCACCGAAGAACCCTCCACCACCGTTTCCTCAAAGATTGAAGCAGAAAAATAAAGATAACCAATTTTCCAAATTTTTAGAGTTATTTATGAAATTAACGATAAACATTTCATTTGTTGAAGCCTTGGAATAAATGTCAAGTTATGTGAAGTTCACGAAGGATATACTTAATAAGAAAAGGAAGTTTGTAGATAACCGTTGCACTCAGTGAAAATTGTAGCACTATAATTTAGAAAAAGCTTCCTAAAAAACTCAAAGATCCTAGAGTTTTACAATTCTTTATGCTATTGGCGAAATTTTTTTTGGAAAAGCTTTATGTGATTTAGAAGCCAGTATTAATCTTATGTCATTATCGATTTTCAAAAGGTTAGGCCTAGGAGATATTTCACCTACGACTGTAACTCTTCAGTTAGCTGATCGTTTGATTACCTATTCTAAATGAGTTATAGAAGATGTTTTTGTAAAAGTTGATAAATTTATCTTTCCTGGGACTTTATTATATTAGATATGGAGGAAGATAAAGAAATTCCTATCATTTTAGGAAGACCATTCTTAGCCACTAAAAGAGCTTTGATAGATGTGCAGAAGGGAGAACTAAATATGAGAATTAGTGATCAAGAGGTTACATTTAATATTGTAAAATCAATGAGATACCCTGCAAAAGATCAAGAGATTGAATGCTTCAGAATGGATATTAATGAATATCTAGGCCATGAATATTTCGAAAAGACATTTGAAAGAGAATTTGAAAAGGGATATACAGAATATAAAGGTGAGGATAAAATTCAAGATGAATCTATGGAAGTGAGTAGTAAAGATTTGGATTATGTTTAGAAAAAATTTTAAATGCTATATTCTACAGAAAATAATAAGAATTTGATTTCATCTATTGAAAAACCTCCTGAACTAGAAGTGAAAACAATTCCTACACATTCAAAGAATGC
The DNA here is from genome assembly GCF_001263595.1 of Phalaenopsis equestris. Lineage (NCBI taxonomy): Eukaryota > Viridiplantae > Streptophyta > Magnoliopsida > Asparagales > Orchidaceae > Phalaenopsis > Phalaenopsis equestris. The sequence goes on along the minus strand of NW_018251779.1, from coordinate 62,359 downwards.
ATTTTGAGGAGATTTATCTACACTACCTATTATAGTATCCTCAAAATTAATTGATGAGCAAGAACAACAGTTGTTGGAAACTATGAGAAGATATAAAAAAAGCCTTTGGATGGACATTAGCTGATATTAAAGGAATCACTCCTTCAATTTGTATGCATAGAATTTTATTGGAAGATCAACATGAACCAAGAGCTGATCCTCAAAGGAGATTAAATCCTATGATGAAAGAAGTTGCTAAAAAAGAAAATTTAAAATGGTTAGATGCTAGAATAATATATCCTATTTCAGATAGTGCTTGGGTAAGTCTAATTAACTGTGTTCCAAAGAAAAGAGGAGTGACTGTAGTGACGAATGAGAAAAATGAATTATTACCAACAAAACATGTCACTGGATGGCGAATCTGCATAGACTATAGAAAATTAAATCCTGCCACCAGGAAGGATCATTTTCCTTTACCATTTTTGGACTAGATGTTGGATAGGTTGGCTGGGCACTGATATTTTTTTTCTAGATTTTCTAGATGGATATAACAATTATCATCAAATACCTATAGCTCCGGAGGATCGGGAGAAAACAACATTTACTAGTCCTTATGGAACTTTTGCTTTTTGGCCAATGCCCTTTGGATTATATAATGCACCTACAATATTTCAAAGAATTATGATGTCAATTTTGAGTGATTTAATTGAACAAGGGATTGAAGTCTTTATGGATGATTTTTCTGTGTATGGTACTTCATTTGAAATATGGTTAAATCATTTAGAGAAAGTTCTTGAATGTTGTGAAAATACTAATCTCATATTGAACTGGGAAAGATGCAATTTATTGTTGCAGGAGGAATTGTGCTTGGGCATAAAACTTTAGAAAATTGTATGAAAGTAGATCCTGCAAAAATTCAGGTTGTCTCAAACTTACCTCTGCCTACTAATGTAAGAAGAGTTAGGAACTTTCTAGGACATGTTGGATTTTACAGGTGATATATTGAAGATTTTTTAAAAATTACTAAACCTTTATGCCAACTTCTGGAAAAAGATATAAAATTTGATTTTACCTAAGATTGCCTTAAAGCCTATGAAACCTGCTCCTATAATTGTTTCACCTGATTGGGAGAAATATTTTGACTTAATGTGTGATGCTAGTGATTATGCAATTGGAGCTGTGTTAGGACAGAGATATGATAAAATTTTTAAAGTTATATACTATGCTAGTAAGACTCTTAATGATGCCCAGATTAACTACACCACCATTGAAAGAGAGTTGTTAGTCATTGTGTATGTTTTTAATAAGTTTAGTTCATATCTAATTGGAACTAAATGTGTTGTGCCTAAATGTGTTGTGCATACTATGTGTTGTGCATACTAATCATTTGGCTATTAAATATTTGATGCAAAAGAAGGATGCTAGACTAAGACTAATTAGATGGGTACTTCTTATGCAAGAGTTTTATTTTGTAATAGTTGATAGGAAGGGGATTGATAATCAAATTGCTTATCATTTATCTAGGATAGAACAAGAAGAAATACTTGACATGGAAAAAGAAATTAATGAAACTTTTCCTGATGAATTTTCCTGATGAACAACTTTATACGATGAACAACTTTATACTGTAAAAGGATTGGAAATACCTTGGTATGTTGATATTCTAAATTATATTGGTAGTGGTATTTTACCATATGGATTAAAAAACAACATGAAAAGAAATTCATTCATGATGCAAAGTCTTATTTTTGGGATGACCCCGATTTATATAAATAATGCAAAGATTTAGTACTGAGAAGATGTGTGTCTTACAAAGAAATTCAGAAAATTATTCAGAAATGTCCTGATTCTGAATTTGGAGAACATTTTGGGAATGATAGAACTGTTCATAAAATTTTGCAAATGGATTTTATTGGACTACTCTATTTAGAGATGTTAATATATATATATAAAAACATGTGATCGGTGTCAAAGAGTAGGTAATATTTCAAAAAGAGATAAAATGTCTCTAAATTTTAATTTGGAAACTGAAATTTTTTATGCATGGGGATTGGATTTTATAGGACCATTTATACCTTCATTCAGAAATATATATATTTTGATTGCAGTGGATTATGTTTTAAAATAGATTGAAGCAATTGCTTTACCTCGATGTGATGCTCGGAGTATTTTGAAATTTTTAATTAAAACATATTTACAGAATATGGAATGCCTAGAGTAATAATTACCGATGGAGGATCTCATTTTAGAAATGTTACAATTGCAAGATTGGTCAAAAAATATAATATAATGGATAAAATTACAACTACTTACCAACCCTAGACAAGTAATTTAGCAGAAGTATCTAATCGTGAAATAAAAAATTTTTTGGAAAAGAGTGTAAATCATAGCAAGATAGATTGGTCTGTTAGATTAGATACTGCATCATGGGCATGTAGGACAGCTTATAAGACATTTATAAGTATGTCCCCTTATAGATTAATTTTTGGGAAGACTTGTCACTTGCTAGTAGAATTGGAGCATAAAGCTTGTTGGGCTTTTAAGGAATTCAATTTTAATTTGAAAGATGTTGGTGAGAAACATTTATTGCAATTGAATGAGCTTGAAGAAATTAGGAGTGAATCTTACGATTATTTTAAGATTTATAAGGAAAGAATGAAAGAATGGAATGATCGGATGATAATAAAAAAGGTATTTGAGCCTGGATAGGAAGTTTTATTATACAATACAAGATTGAAATTATTTCTTGTAAAACTAAAGTCTAGGTGGAAAGGGCCATTCAAGGTTGTAAAAGTCTATCCCAGCTTTTGATATTGAAGATCCTAAGACTAGAAAGACATTTAAAGTAAATGGGCACAGATTGAAACCATATTTTGATGGTCAAAGACCAGTTTTTAAAGAAACTATAATGTCGGGTCACCCAGAATAAATGATTGGGAATGTCAGGTTGACGACATTAAACCAAGCGCTTTGCGGGAGGCAACCCATACTTATCGTTGTTTACTTTACTTTTTTAGTTTTTGTTTGGAATGTTTTACTTATATTTATTTTTGTGTTTTCATAGAGTCTGTGTATTTAAGAAATTAATTTGGAAAAATATCTTTATTTACCTAATTTTATGAAAGAATTGAGAATTTTTTATTGAAATAAAAAAATGTTAATTTTTTTGGAACTTGTGCATGATGTGCTGAATTCCATGGAACTGGCACATGATGCACCAGAATTGGCGCATGATGCGCCACGGCGATGAAAATGACTTAAAACGATTTAAAATGTGGTTTTTGGCCGATTCTTCTATTTAAAACACCCAAAAATAGTTTCCAAAGTCAATTTTAGGGGGGAAGTCGAGAGATGAGTGATTAGATTTCAATTCCAATGGAGTCCCACTCTAAAAATTTTGCTAGATTTGGGATTTTCAATTGAAGGATGTATGTTAATTTTGATGCGCAGAAGTTGCATGATCATGAGAAGTTGCATGATCAGTTGCATGATCATGTTCTAGTAAAGAAGAGGCTAATCAAAGAAAGGGGGTTTTTGAATTAAGGATTCAATACACAAAATACTCGAGTTGAGGAGATTATTGCGCAGAGACATAGGGAAGTACTTTGTTACACTACTGGCGTTGTAATCATCCTTGTGGTGAAAGAGTTTTACGCAAATCTACATGGAATGAACCAAGGAATTGTCTATGTGTGAGGCAGGTTTGTACAATTCACTCTTTTAAGAATAAACAAGATGTTCATGATTGAAAATGTGTCTATCTGCCATTACACAAATTTTACCCATACTAGAGATAATATGAATGAACTTTATCGGTACCTTACGAATGAAGATGTGAATTTAGAGGCTAGAGATGATGGGAATGTAAGTTTTTTGTCAACGTTGTTAAATCCTGTTTCTAAGGCATGACACTTCTTTGTTGCATTGAAATTATTGCCTGCTATAAAAATCAATAAGGTAACTAAGGAAAGTGATATTTTAAATTATTATATTTAAACCATAAAACCTATTGACATTGGAGTAATCATTATGAAATCAGTTTTGGGTTTGATTGTGAATGGGTCTGCAACCGGACTTGGACATCCATCCACTATTTTCCTACTATGCATTCAATCACAAGTACCTTACAAGAGTTGGGACAAAGTGCTTCTTCTTTGGAAGCCGATGGATCTTGAAGTCTATTGCAACTGTATTGGAATGAGAGATGAAAATGATATGAATGTACTGATGGATCAGGGATCCCATAATTCAGCACCTACTCAGCCTTACTTCAATTCTATTACACTTTTGAAAAGGGTCAAGAAGTTAGAAAAAGATGTGCAGACTCTTATGCATGCAATGGGGAATATTTCTGAAATGTTAGAGCACTTGGATTTGAGATTTAAAGAACATTTTGAGCATATTGGTTGTATTGAAGATGACTTGGTATGTATGTTCAAGAAACAAGCTTGGATTGGGGAGGATTCGAGTGTTGAATTTCCTTATCGACCCTTCTACAACCTGTATGTGCACTACTAATCTATGGGAGATATCCAGGAGGACAAGAGTGAAGAAGATGTTTGAACTTAATTTATGCACGGAATGTTTTATTTAGTACTTCTTGCTTTAGTTGTTTGATGTGTTGGATTGCATTTACTTTTGTTGTTGAACTATATCAATTTTTATGTTTGGAATTTTGATGTTTAGATTTCAAAGTTAGGATATTTTGGTTTGCTTTAAACCCTGAAATAGATGTTTGTTGGCTTGAAAAATATTAGTTTGTAATAGTAGTTTGTAATAGCGCAAGTTTGTAATAGCGCAGATTTTATATATAAAAGTAAGTTTTGTGTTATTTGTGAAGGTTGGATGTAAAGTAATGTTTAATTATTCTTATAAGGGTACATTTGATTTAATTAGAGGTAGACGTAAAGCGATATAGAGTAGATTTTTACAAAAAATGAAATCTGAAAAAATTAAGGTGTTGGCGCATCAATTTACAGAGAGCCGACGCATGATGCACCAGATTTATCGCATGATGCGCCAAATTCCCATAAATGCCAAATTTCCTAAAAACCCATTAAATCGCACAGTAAAACTCCATTTTTATTGTTTGGTTCGTCTCCTACCTCTAAACCTTGACCTAGGGCTTCACATTGGGCGCAATAGAGAAGATTTCAGAGGCTAAAAATTGTAGAATTCATCTTCTCTTCGTAAGAGCTTCATTTTAACTTAAAAATTTATTATTTTCACCATTAGAAATTTTTTATTTTCACTATTTTTTATTTTCACTATGAATTTTTCCTACATTATGGAAATCCAAAAATTGGGATTTTTGATGAAAATGCTTGAAGAAAACTCATGGTGAAAAGTTTTTTGCCAAATAATCATACTTGGGGAGTTAGATTTTTGATTTAGTAAATTATTTGGATTTCGGTAGAAATTCAAATGGCTACACGAGTAAAGAGAGGAAGGACAGATTAATTTGAAGTAAGAAAATTTTTTAATTCGAAGGCCCAACACAGTTATAACACTCAAATATAATCGAGAAAATTGATCCAGGAATGGGCATTTGCTAACCCGAGTGGCGAGATCGAGAGGTTGATTCTTGCCAGAATTGGGAATGAATTTGCTACTTCACTGTAGTAGAAATTTTGATAATGATTTGGGAGTTTTATGCCAACTTGAGATTCACTGATGACAATCACATTCTCGTAAGAGGTAAGCAAGTTGAATTTACTGCTGAAAGGATCAATACTTTTTATGGGCTAAGGAATGTATATCATGATTAATATGCTACATTTGTGATAACTGATTCATCACTGGATGAAGTGATTGTCTTCCTGACTAATGGAAAAGGAGAATGGAGAATTAAAAATAATAAGATGGTTAACTTCTCTGCTTCCATGTTGGCTAGCCAGTCAAAGATATGACACCACTTCATTTCTGCTAGATTACTCCCAACAAATCATATTGCCAATGTAACGAAGGATAGAGCTATATTGAACTATTGCATTTAGAACATGAAAGAAATTAAATTTGGTGCTCTTATAGATCATCATGCATGGAGCATAGCTAAGAGCCCAACAGGTAGTGTTTTGGGTTACCTTGGCCTGATTTTCACTCTTTGTGAACAATCAGGAGTAGAATCCCATAGAAATGAAGAAAGATTACAACCATAAAATCCTATTGGGAAGCATATGATTCAGAGAGTTGAATCATTTGTTTAATCTAGGGGTGGAAGAAGGGATTTTCTCTCTACATCAGCTGCAGGGGCATCTACTTCTCACCCTGCATCATTAGAAAATATTATGGACGAACTTATGATTCAACAATTGGATATAGTGAATATTCAGAATCAGATTGGAGAGATTAGAGCATAAAATGCTTATAATGATGAGTATCGGCAGAGGAAAGTTCAGCATGATATTACTTTTAAGGATGCCATGGTGAGGTTTCTTAGGGTTGAATACAGTGTGGAATTTCCTACTTGCCCCTGCTTTACTCCATATGCTCCTATTCATGATGAAAAAGAAGAAGAAGAGGAAGAAGAAGATGATGATGAGGAAGGTGATGAAGATTGATACTTTCTGGAGTTATTTTATTTGTTTTGTTGTTTGTTAGTTTGTCTGTATGTTGTATGGATTTTATTTGGTTGGCATTTGAAACTGTTGTAGTAAAAACTTTTATTTTTGTGCAGTGGACTTAAAATTGTAATAGTAATAGTAGATTTTTACTTTTTTTCTGTATTTTTAGTATTTTTCAGTTTTTTTCTATTTTAAAATCTCTGTAAATTTTATAAAATATATTATGTCTCATTCAATCTTTAAAGCCTGTATGTTTTTTAAAGTTAGTGTCTGCAGTGTACGAGAGCACAGTTTCATAGTCAGAAATCCTCTACAGGTTAGTTTTTATTTTCATGCATTTAATGTTTTCTTTCACCAAATGAATTTTTTACTAAAATCTTTCTTTAAACTGCTTAAGAACTTAAATTTGGGGGCAGGAAAAATTTCTTTTAAAAAGAAGGAAACTAAGTTTTTTTTATCCTTAAGTATCACTATTTTTAAAATTAATTTAAAATGACATTGGATATTAAGATTAAAATTTAAACTACTATACTTAAGTTTATGATAAAAAAACCGATTATGGTAAATTAAGGTAAAAGTTTTTAATAATGATTGTCAATTCTAATGTTAAAGATATTTGGTATGATAGGATAAGACTAAGTTTTTTTATTTAAAGTAAAAGAAATTGTATTTTTGAAGTATTAAGAATTTTAGAGATTCATATAAGAAGAAAAGAATGAGACTTTATAAAAATCATAAACTAATATGAATTTGTAAAGTGAAAAAGGTAAGGAGTCTTAACTTTGAGAAGAGGATAGTGAAGTTCAAAACTATTAAAGGCTATCCAGATATACTAATCCTCACTTGAAATATGAAAAAAAAAGGATTGAAAAGATTCTAAAAAAAAAAAAAAAAAAAGAGAAAAATAAAAGAAAAGAAAAAGAAAATAAAAGAAAAATAAGTGAGGAGAAGCTTGAGGAAATGCCTAATAAAAAATTGGCTTCACTAGAACCAACTTAAGGAAAAAGCTTTATTACATTTTCTAAACTTATATTGGATTATTAGTAGCATTATTAGTAAAGTTTTCCTAAGTTCTTTTTCATATGAATATTCTAAATATCCTTGATATGAAAAATTACAATTCTTCTTGAAATAAATAGAGATTCAGAAATCTTAAAATTGATTACTAATTATTCTTAGACTTAGAATTTGAATCTAAGTTATTAAAAGTTTTTCTTAAATTTTACTATTTTATTTATTGAACTAAAGTATGGAAGTTATAAGTTAGTCTCTATTCTATATTATATGCTTTTAAATAATAAAAGTGTCACTTGAGGACAAGTAACATTTAAGTTTGGGGGATTTTGATACATCAAAATAATATGTTATTTTAAGTATATATTTTATGTTTATTTTTTGTGACATTGCCCTTTAAAGAAGGGTATTATCATGTTTTTTTATAGGTATATCAATTTTAGACATTTGGAGCAAAAGTAGCAAAAAGGACGAAATTTAGAACCAAAACAGTGAACTTTCGAATTATGGCGCATGATGTGCTAGATTTGGTGCCAGATGCACCAAAATGGCGCTTGATGCGCCAAAGCCCAGAACAGTGCGGTCTTTAGAAAATTAGCGCATGATGTGTCAAATTGGCGCAAGATGCACCAGGGACAACTTTTGAGGATTAAGGCTATTTGAGACGAATTTTGTGTAAATTTTCAAAGGGACACTTATTTTAAACACCCCTTAAAGTGATTCAATGCATCTAGGCACTTTGTAAGGTTCTTTTATGAAGGGATATGTCTCTTGGATCAATGGACATGTCAATTGAATTCAAAGAGTTGACTTTTGGACAAAATTTAGGAGGGAAATTTGAATTCTTTTTTGAGGGAATTTTAGGGCTTGAAGAAGAGAGGAGAAGATGAGTTTTGAAAAGAGGGGGTGAGTAGAGGTGGGTAGTGTGAGTTAGAGAGAGAGAGAGAAAGTCAAGGGCTTGGAGATTTTCTTGAAGGATTGTAAGTAGAGAGGGAAGGTGAGAGATTTCTTCTTGATTACACTTCTAAGAGAGAATTGAGAGTGCTTGTAAAGAGAGAAAGGCTTGGAGAGAACTTCAAGGAGTTTTCTTGTGAAGGATTGTGAGATAAGTTGTGTCTTTTATTTCTTTTATTTTGTAAACTTATTTCCTTTAATAAAATCCGTGTTTTGTTGTATCCTTCTCATGAATTTTGAGTAGTCTTCTTTATCCTTCTCCCTGCTTTGAAATATGGTTTTGCGGAGAATTGATTTTGTTTTATATGGTTTTAAATGTCAATAATTTGTGATGATTTGAATTTTGATCTTCATTTACTTTTTGATCTAGCCAATTGAAATATTAAAATGTGTTGATAAACATATGTTCCAAAAGGGCTATGATTTCTACAACATTGGGAAAATCACATTTGATTTCATGGGAGAGTATTTCACCCATGGAATTGGGTGCAAATAAATAGGGAAATATACTTTGTTGGATGCAGAATTGGAGATTTTAAGGTGACATATTAAAATCCCCGATTTGGTCCAATTGATTGGAAACTAATGCGAGATTGTTAGCCCTCATGTGAGGGAGTAGTGGGAGCTCCAAAGTGGCAGCCAGTATCCTCCTAGCCTAACCACAGAATTAAGGACCAAGCTCTGGATTAATCAATGTTCTTTATGCACTCGGAAGAGGGTAAAGAATAGTATTGCACCTATTTGACACAAAATAATTTTTATATATGTTTTCAAATTATTTTAATTTCTTCACAAACCATAAACTCATTGTAAAGGGGAAGGATGTTGTCATAAGTTTGAGCTTTCTATGACAACATCTTAGATTTAATTTTCATGAATTTACTTTTGAAATTTTAGCATTTAGTTTAGTTAACTTTGTCTTTCAAGTACTTTTTTTTTTATCATTCACTTGTTACTTAATATTCAAATTTCACACTTTACTTTTTGTAGTTTTAAAATAGTATTTTACATTATAATTCTGGGAACTTATTTATAGGCATTTCTAACTTCCCTGTGAGATCGATATCTAGGACTCCATTAGAGCCCTTCATTACTTGAGCGATACGTATACTTGTGTTATTATTAAATGGGATTTCGCAGTTTAAAGATTATTAAAAGATAAAACTATTTTAATTGAAGTTATTTTATTGGGATTAATTTGCATATTTACTTTTGTATCTACCATGTGTATTTTGAAATATTGAAAAATATTTGTAAAATTAACACTTTAGATCCACCTACATCACTCTACAGCCACTCAGTATACAATAAGTTAAAAGTGCTCTATAGCAACTAGGTGAGAGCACCGTGTTACTTGCATTGTTTAAGTTGGATTGACTCCTTTGTATGAGGATTTTTGATCTTAAGTGTTAGATTTTAATTTTTTTCTCACAAGTCCTCTCTTTTCTTGGTGTAGCTAATGTGGTTCTGAGAGTCCTGGGCGAGCACTCCCCTCTGACAAATGTTGGTGAGAACGCCACCATCGTTCTAGCAGAGATTACTCATGTGACAATCAAGGACAACTGAAATTCAAGTAATGATGGTGGGATTGACTGTCCAAACAATCCTCTCGAGACCCATAGTGAAGCGAGCTCGCCACTATTTTTTAGAAACTATCAAACATTAGAGAGCGATCCCTCATATTTTAGGCTCAAATCAAGATGGATCAAGTGAATCAATTTAAGTTTGGGGGAGAAGTTTTATATAAGAGGTTGCGATGACCGATCCCTTGTAAAATATTTCCTCTCAGGCTAATTTTTTAATGTCTATTTTTTTAATAAAATTTGTTTTTTTTTTCATTTTGATTATTGTGTTAATATATTTGTTCTGTTAACGCATTTTTGAAATTCTTGTCTAGTTTCATTTTTACTTCTATTCAGTCATTTCATTCTGTTAACGCATTTTTACCTCTGGGGGAAGTGAGTCAATTGTAAAAGACATGTGTCTTTAATCGCATTATTAAGCATTGTGCTGGCAAGAGTGGTTAAGCAATTGCTCCATTTGGTCTTGACCACATTTTCCACAAAGATTAGTTCCACTTCGGTCTCTAACTGAATTTCAACTACAAGTCACGGGCCATCTTCAATCCTTACAAAGACTTTCTTGCTCTTATTCTTTTCAAATCCATACCGCCCATTATGATTTCATCATTTTATGTAAACAATGATGATCCCTTAGTTCATGAGCATTTCAGTTATCTAACTTTATTTTGGGGCGGCCTTGATGGCTTCATTCAGTTCACTTTTTTGACAAGTTCCAGCTATTGAATCAGAAAAATAAAGTAAAAGATTGGAAGCTTAATTTTTGTCTAATTTCTTCTCCATGTGGATGGTACATTTAGAACTTCCAATTTGGTAGAGCTCTGATGAAGTTAAGGAAGAAGGTTCCAGATCAAGTTTTGGTGAATGTTAGGCGTATCAAAGGGCATCGACTTTCAGTCCATTGGTATCTTGACCCAGCAAATATCAACTAAGATTTATAATGAGATACCATTGGTCAAGTGATTGAGAAGGATCAAACAGCCTCCAATGCTCGGGAGGTGATTGATACAACTAAAATATATAGTATTTTTATACACATTTTTATACTTATTTTTGAGATATTGCACTTTAATTAAAGGTATTTGTGTATTTTTGTTTCAGGTACAATCAAATAGATGAGAAATGCTAAAAGGAGTAAAGAAGGGTTAAATTTGGAGCAAAAATGAAGAAACGTGCAAAAATGAGCTAGGGCGCCTAAGCGCCCAGGTCTGACGCTTAAGTGTCAGGTACCCCGCGCTTAAGCGTGAGAAGTAGTTATTTGATGATTCATTAAATTTAGATGAATTTATGAAGAGTTGTTTGAAGCAACCCTTGGTAAAAACGTGAGAAATATCCCATGGACACAAAAATTCATTCAATTGGCTTTTGAAGAGGCAACTTCTAGAAGATTCATTGAATGCAGACATATTTTGAAGGGACACCAAGTCACCTTTTGGATTTTTATTAAAAAAAGACTTGAATCATCAAGACAAAAGGTCAACCACTCATCATATTTTATAGTCATCATTCATCCAACTATCGCCGCCGACGGCCACTTTCTTTTTATTTTGAGTGTTAATTTGTATTGTGAGTGAAGGAAGAGAATTCAAAGGAACTTCAAGACATTTGGTGGAAAGGATTAGAGATAAGTGTTTATCATTTATCACTACACTTGGTTTTAATCTAGATTTATTGTTTGTGTGCATGATTTATACTTTTAAACTCATAAGTTGTTGTGTTTTCTCCATGGATTCTAAGTAGTTTTCTTTATCTTTTTCCTTTTTATCTTTTTCCTTAGAGTTTTCTTTATCTTTTTCCTTAGAATGATAAGTGATTAAGTGTTTAAAAGAAGTTGTTTTAGACTTCAATGTTGGAAGAATGAAGAATTTGTGATGATTTGGAACCTTGCACTTCATTTACTTCTTCATTTGGCCAATTAATATGTGAATACTTGTGGTGAGAACATGTAAGATCCAAGATGATATTATCTCAATCAACAAATGGTTAGAATCATATATTGTTTTCATGAATGAGAATGTAGTTGATGGGGTTGAGTGCAAATAAATAGGGAAATAAAATTTTCAAGGTTGTAGAATTAGAGGACTTTAGAGTAGCTGACTAAAGCCCCCAATTTGATTTATAATTTTAGATTTTGATACGAGATGTTAGCCCAACGTGAGAGCTGGTATCTTCCCTACCTACCCGGTCTTCAACGCTATTCAAACTATAGATTATCCAATATTCTTTATAGCATCTCTAGTAAGGGTAAAAAATATTATTGCTCCTATTTTGGATAACACATTTAGCATACTTCTACAACTAAATTTTTATACTTATTACTGATTCATGATAAGGAAAAAAGATATTTTACTTATATAGCCTTCATCTTGCAAGTAGTACGTTAAGTTAATTATTTGCTTCATTTTCAAATATCAAAAATTACAAAAAGAATTGAATTTTCATTCCTATTATAGCCTCTTAAGTTTAAGTAAGAATATTTTGCGCAGTATATTTTTGTGATCTAAACTTTCTAGTTTATTTTAAAGTGCATATTGCAGTCTTTCCTGTGGGTTTGATATTCGGGGCTTAATAAAAAAGTTTTATATTACTTGATAAAGATACATAGACTTACGCAATATCCCATATTTAAATATCATAATTGTATTCTTATTTGTTTCATAGTGGAAAACTTAGTTTTTGCTTTGGATCAAGTTTTAAACTTTGTTGCAAAGTAAGAATAACTATTAAGGAAATTAAACATATAATCACGTACATCGCATTTTACATCTATCTAAAAAGTCGAGATCAAGTTTCTTGCGCGTTGCCGGGGAAAAAAAATAAAAAAAAAACAGAGAGAAGTTTTTAGAAAGCAAAAAGTTCTATTTTTACAAAGTTTTATTTAAACTTTAAGATTTATTATAGGAATATTATAGTTTTGTCTTTATATTATGTTCTTATTTGTGTTTTTTAATTTTATTTTAGTTTTATTTTATGTGTTTTATAGTAATGTATGTGTAGTTCAGGTTCCACAAGACTTATGCCTTACGATTCTGAATTAGAAAGAACTATTAGAAAATTAAAAAATTAAAAATTACTGAAATTTTCAAGAAATGGAAAATCAAAATAATCAAAATGTTGAAGAATTTAGACCCTTAAGAGATTATGCAAACCATACGGTGGATGAACTTCATTATAGTATTCAAGTACCTACTGTAGTGGCTAATTCATTTGAGCTTAAACCTGCTATTATCCAAATGGTATCAAATTATCAGTTTTGTGGAGCACCAGTTGAAGATCCAAATTTACATCTTGCCAATTTTCTATAATTGTGTGTTACATTTAAATATGATAGTGTATCAGATGATGCTATAAGACTTAGATTATTTCTTTTCTCACTGAGGGATAAAGCTAAGATATTTTTACATTCGTTATCACCTAGATCTATCAGAACTTGGAGTGATTTAGCGCAGGAATTCCTTGTTAAATATTTTTCTCCATAAAAATTTGTGAAACTTAGAAATGATATTGCATCTTTTTGACAGTTTGAAAGGGAATCAATTTAAGAAGCATGGGAACAATTTATAGAACTCTTAAGAAAGTGTTCACATCATGCTATACTATATTGGTTAATAATTTAAGCATTTTTATAATGGATTAGCTGAATCTCTTAGATCTATTATGGATGTCGTTGCTGGTGGTTCATTGATGTCAAAACCAGTTCATGATGCTTATGCTTTAATAAAAGAAATGGCTATCAATAATTTTCAATGGCCTTCTGAAATGGTAAATCTTAAAAAAATTAGCCAATATTAATGAAACTTATCTTAAAAAAATTAGCCAATATTAATGAAACTGATGCTTTTGCCATGTTAGCAAATCAAGTTGCTGCAATTTCAAAGAAGTTAGACCAATTTGGAATGAATTTTTCCCATCCAATTTCCATGATTGAAGAGAATTCATTAGGTCAAATGGTAGATTCTCAAGCATAATTAGAGAATTTTAATGCCATAAACAACAATCATAATAACCCATATTCAAATTATTATAATCCAGGTTGGAAGAACCATCCCAACTTTAACTAGAATAATACTTCGGGTGGTAATAATCAGCAATGAGGGAACAATCAAGTAAACCCATTAGGAAACTGAAACAAAAAAGGGAATAATAATTATAGACCTATTTATCCTTCAAGTTTTAAGAGTAATCCATAATTTAAGGAGAAGAAGTTGTCTATAGGAGAAGTGGTGTTACAAATTGGAATTCAATTATAAAGTCAGGGAGCTACAATTAGAAATGTTGAAAAATAACAAATTCATTAAGTAACAGATCTCAATGAATGCTTCCTGTTAATACAGAAGTAAATCCAAAAGATCAGAATAAAGAACAAGTAAAAGCCTTTCAACTTAGAAGCGGAAGAGAATTGGAAGGTACAGTTCAAAAAGAGATTGAAGTAGAGAGAGAAGAGATTGAAGAACCAAAAGAGGACGCTCTAAAAGGTTTGAAGAGACCTATTTCTCCACTTAAAGTTGATATAGAAAAACCACCACCTCTATTTCCTCAGAGGCTCCGACAACAAAAGTTGGATAAAAAATTTTCAAAATTTTTAAAAATTTTTAAGAAACTTACAATTAATATTCCACTTGTTGAAGCTCTAAAACAGATGCAAAGCTATGTAAAGGTTATGAAGGATATTCTTAACATGAAAAGGAAGTTTGAAGATAATGATACTGTTGCACTTAGTGAAGAATGCAAAGCTATAATTCATAAAAATTAGAAAAAGCTTCCTGAAAAATTAAAAATTCCTGGCAGTTTCACTATATCGTGAGCTATCGGTGAAAAATTTTATGGAAGAGCATTATGTGATCTGGGAGCCAGCTTTAATCTTATGCCTCTATCAATTTTCAAAAGATTTGGATTAGGAGAAATATCCCCTACTACTATAACTCTACAGCTAGCGGATCGTTCAAAGCTATCGTATAGGAGTTATAGAAGATGTCCTAGTGAAAGTGCATCAATTTTTCTTTCTTGTTGATTTCATTGTGCTAGATATAGAGGAATATAAGGAGTACCTATCATTTTGGGGAGACCTTTCCTAGCTACAGGAAGAGCAATGATAGATGTGCAAAAAGGAGAAATAATTATGCGCGTCAATGATCAAATAGTTACATTTAATATTTCTAAATCAATGAAATAATTTGCAAAAGGTAAAGATGATGAATGTTATAGGATGGATGTGAAAAGATATTTAAGTGAATGTCATTTCAAAGAAACTATTGAAGAAAATTTTGAATTTAAGTAATTGGAACACGAACCATTTTGGGGAGACCTTTCCTAACCACAGGAAGAGCTATGATAGATGTGGAGAAAGGAGAATTAACTAAGCGCTTTAGAGCAAACAGTTACATTTAATATTTCCAAATCAATGAAATACCCTGCAGAAGGTAAAGATGATGAATGTTATAGGATGGATGTGAAAAGATATTTAAGTGAATGTCATTTCAAAGAAACTATTGAAGAAAATTTTGAATTTAAGTAATTGGAACACGAACAAGAATAGGAATTAGATCAATATGAAGATTTATATAAATAAGATTCAAATTATGTTCGAGAAAGTTTTGAAGTTTTGGACATGATAGAAAAAAGATACATCTTTTTGTCCATCAATTGAAAAACCTCCTGAGCTTGAGTTGAAGTTACTTCCTAAACATTTGAAGTATGCCTTTTTAGGTGATCCATCTACATTACCTGTTATAATTTCCTCAAATTTAACTCCAAAAGAAGAAGAGAGTTTGATGAAAACTTTAAAGAGTTATAAGAAAGCCTTTGGATGGATAATTGTTGATATAAAGGGAATCAGTCCTTTAATTTGTATGCATAAAATTCATATGGAAGAGAACTTCAAACCCAGGGCTGATCCTCAAAAGAGATTGAATCCTATTATGAAAGAAGTTGTTAAGAAAGAAATTCTAAAGTGGTTAGATGCTGGAATTATCTACCCTATTTCAGATAGTGCATGGGTTAGTCCAATTCACTACGTTCCTAAGAAAGGACTAGTAACTGTGAATTTAAATGAACATAATGAGTTAACACCAATAAGACAAATCACAAGATGGTAAAATTCATTGATTATAGGAAATTAAATCTCGCCATTAGGAAAGATCATTTTCCACTACCCTTTCTAGATCAAATGTTGGATAGACTAGCTGGGCATAAATACTTTTATTTTCTGGACGGATATATTTGTTATCACCAAATACAAATAGCTCCTGAGGATCAAGAGAAAACAACTTTTACCAGTCCTTATGGTACATTTGCTTTTAGAAGAATGCCCTTCGGTTTATGTAATGCGCCTACTACATTTCAAAGAAGTATGATGGCTACTTTATGTGATTTAATTGAACAAGGGATTGATGTTTTTTTGGATGATTTTTTAGTCTTTGGAACTTCATTTGAATCATGTTTAGAACATTTATCAAAAGTTCTTAAGCGCTGTGAAGAAACAAATTTAGTCCTTAATTGGGAAAAATGTCAATTTATGGAAGTAGGAGGAATAGTTTTAGGACATCAAGTTTCAGAAAATGTTATGGAAGTAGACCCTGCAAAAATTCAAGTGATCAGTAATTTACCTCACCCAATAAGTGTGAAGGAAATTAGGAGTTTTTTAGGACATGTGGGATTCTACAGATGGTATATTAAAGACTTTTTAGAAATTGTTAAGCCTCTATGTCATTTACTTGAAAAAGATGTAGTTTTTAATTTTGATAAAGAGTGCCTAAAAGCTTTTGAATTATTAAAATAAAAATTAGTCACTGATCCAATTATTATTTCATCAGATTGAAAAAAACTATTGTTTCACCAAATTGGGAAAAACCTTTTGAATTAATATGAGATGCTAGTGAATATGCTATTGGAGTTGTTTTAGGACAAAAGAATGAAAAGATTTTCAAAGTTATATACTATGCTAGTAGAACTCTTAGGGAAGCTCAAATTAGTTATACCTCAACTGAGAAAGAGTTTTTAGCTTTAGTATATGCTTTTGATAAATTTAGATCATACTTAATTGGAACTAAATGTAATTGGAACTAAATGTATTAATGTATTGTGTATACAGATCATTCTGCTATTAAATATTTAATGAAAAAGAAGGATGCAAAACCAAGATTGATAAGATGGGTTCTTCTTTTGCAAGAATTTGAATTGCAATATTAGATAGGAAGGGAGCTAAGTATCAAATTTCTGATCATTTGTCCAAACTTGAATTAGAAAAACCACTCATTTTTTAAAAAGAGATTAATGAACATTTTCCAGATGAAGAATTGTTCAATGTTAATGAGTGGCGTGTTCCATGGTATGCCGACATTGTGAATTTCATTGTTAGTGATATTATATCCTATGGAATGACATACTAATAGAAGAGAAAATTTTTATCTGAAGCTAAGACTTATTTTGGGGATGACCCATTTTTATATAAACAAGAAAAGGATCTAATTATTCAAAGATATGTGCCTTTAGAAGAAACTTATGAAATTATCCAAAAATGTCATAATTCTGATTTTGGGGGATATTTTGGTGTTGATAAAACATCATACAAAATTTTACAATTTGGATTTTATTGGCCTTCAATCTTTAGAGATGTTAACGCTTATATCAAAACTTGTGATCGATGTCAACGAGTAGGTGATATTTCTAGGAGGAGTGAGATGCCCCTCAATTGTGTTAGAAGTTGAGATATTGGATGTTTGGGGATTTTATGGGACCATTTATACCATCTTTTAAAAATTTATATTTATTGTTAGGTAAATTATTAGGAGTAGACTATGTATCCAAATGGATAGAAGTTGTTGTTTTACCTCGATGTGTGCTCAAAGTGTTGCAAAGTTATTAAGAACGAATATATATTTTAGATTTGGGATGCTGAGAGTGATCATAACTTAAGGGAGAAGTCATTTAAAAAATGTAATTTCAGGAATGTCATTTCAGGAATGCAATAATGGAGAAATTATTAAAGACATATCATATAAATCATAGAATTGCTACTGCTTATTATCTTCAGATAAATGGTTTGGCTAAATTATCCAATCATGAAATTAAAAGAATATTAAAAAAATCTGTGAATCCAACCAATATGGATTGGTCGGTCAAATTTGATTGTGCTTTGTGGGCTTGTAGAATTACATACAGAACTCTTATAGGAATGTCCCCATATAGGCTAATATTTGGGAAATCTTGTCACTTACCAGTTGAACTTGAGCATAAAACATATTGGGAAATTAAATAATTTAATTACAATTTTAAAGATACTTGTAAGAAAAGGTTATTGAAATTAAATGAGTTTGAAGAGATAAGGAATGAATCTTATGAAAGTGCTAAGATTTACAAAGAAAAGATGAAGATGTGGCATGATCAAAGGATTCTTACTAAAAAATTTCAGCCACTGCAACAAGTTCTGCTTTACAATGTATGATTAAGATCATTTCTAGGCAAACTTAAGTCCAAGTGGATGGGCCCATTTATTGTGATAAAACAATGGAGTTGTGGATATCAAAGATCCTAAAACTAATAAAATATTCAAAGTGAATTGCCATAGGCTGAAATCCTATTTTTTAGGTAACCAGCTTAAATTAAATGATTTTTTGATGTTGGTTCAGCCAGACAAAACACTGGTTACGTCGGGTTGACGACGTTAAACCAAGCGCTCTATGGGAGGCAACCCGTAGTTATCTGTGTTTGTTTTTATTATTGTGTTATTGTGTGTGATTTAAAAAATTCTCGTAGTATTTTTTATTATATATTAAGTTATTGATTATTCTAAGACCTTTAAAGATGACTTAGACATGTTAGAATACATGTTAGAATGAGTAAATGAGTATTTGGACGTTAAGTTGACATGTGCTAAAATGAGCACTGGCGCTTAAGCGCGGCAGTTTAAGAACATGTGCAAATTTAAGGTTTGAGAAGTTGTAACTGAGATTTGGTTGGCTTTGACGTGGGAAACAATTCTAAGACGTGCCTACTAGTTATAGGAAGAGTTTGGAGCCTATAAATAAAAGAGTTATGGAAGGATTTTCATCACAATTCAATTCTAACCCTAAATCCTTAGTGAAAAGAGAGAGTTCTGGAAAATTTTCATCTTAGGAGAGTCATTTAAAGAAGAAGGACGAGGCAGTGAGAAATAATTTTTTTAGTCTGAGTGCGCAAGAGTTATATAACAGTTTCCACGCTGTTAGTATCAAAGGAATATCGAAGAAAATCACTAAGATTGAGGCTGACGTGGCTTCAATTGAAGCAAAAGTGATGGAATTTAATGTGCATATGGATCATATGGGATGGAAACTTAAGATACAGTTTATCCATACAAATTTTATAGAAGTAGATAAGGCTATGTATCTGAAGAACAAGTGGATTGAAGAAGAATCAACTAGAGTTATTAATCATCGTCTGTTCTTTCATATATGCATTCCAAATGTTGAAGGAGAGACTAATGATAAGCTAGGATTCGTTCCATCTATTAGAGAATGGAATTAAGTTTATTGTTTAGTGTTTGTGTGTTTAATCTTTATTTACACACAATTCATGGTGATTCGATGCTATTTTTGGTTGGTGGGAGTTGCCCGTAAGAAGTTGTCGGTCACCGGAATCAAAATCTCATTGCCCGCTTTGGAAGGATGTTTTAATTTACAAATTTATTTAGTTTTAGAAAAATATGAAACCAAACTGACCCCATATTTTTCATATTTTAAATGAAAGAGCGCTTTACCTCAAATCTTGTATCTATCCCGAAGGATAAACACAAGAGTTGAGGATGAGGCTCGATCAAATAAACTAAAGAATATATGACATCCGTTTGGTCTGCAAAACCTATGTATTTACTGACAGGTTCCCCTATGTAATATAAGGATTAAATAGGGTTTATATTAAGTTGGGTTCAGACATGCTTACATCTTAAATGACCAAAGTCACCTAAGAAGAGTCTCGATAAAAATCAGGAAATATTATCTTCAAGGATTATCTTCAAGGAGCAAGGAGTTTCAAATGGTAAGTCTTTTCAATGAGATCGGACGTAGAGGTGTGAAAGGGGATTGGTTCAAATTTGGAAACATTTTGGTGTAGAGTCCAAGGAAGAAGAACTAGGGGATGTCAAGGTTTCTATCCTAATGTTTGGCTTTAGTTTTGAGAAGAAATATTTAGGTGTTCATCCTGCCAATTTTATTAGTTAGGGCTTACATTTATGTGAAACGATCACACAAATAGCCTAGAAGATGTAAGGATTTAGGTCATGACAAACGACAACCTCGGAATCCTAAGATGAGTTAGGGCTTATATTGATAACAGGGCTATGCAAAGGCTTAAAGATAAGGTGAGGATTTACGTTGCATAAGCAAGCAACCCTGAACTCTTATGGCTTTGTTGTTTAAGTCTAAGGAAGGAAGATTGGTTTAGGTAGGGAAGACAGGTTTCACTATTGAAGAGGGTTGTGCTGCCCACCATGCTAGCTCCAAGCTCCTTGCCACGACGAATTTAAGTTTTCTAGTGTGTCAAGTTCTGATGTCAAATCAGGTGGCCCTATGGTTGAAGTTCTTTAAATTTTTTGGGGGCATGTTAAAGTTGATTAGAGCGACACCAGTAAGGATCCTACAATTCTCTCATTCTGGCACCATTATTTTCTATTAGATTCACTTAGTCCAAAGGAACTTACTAAACTCAACTTAATGAGTTCCATAATTTCATTTGGGTGGGAAGCCTCATTAGAAACTGTAGGTTACCTCCTCCGAGGAATTCCCGATCATTCGATAGAGACATCTTAATTTAGTTGCAATTGTAGTTTTGTGTGATGTTTGTGATTAAATTTTAAGTTTTTTTATATTTTAAATGTTGTGGAGGTAAATTTTATCTTGGTTGATTTTAGTTTTAGTTTTGGTTTTGTGGCTATCCTGATAGTTTTAGTTTTCATGCAGGGTAACATTGTTGTTTAGCATGCAAGTTTGGAAGCATAAAAAATATAGTATGAAAGTACAAGAAAGACAATGCCATAAACTGTAAAAGTGTACCTGGCGAGTCTTCTCGTTCCACCACCTGAAACTTAAAATGCATGTAAGGGCAGTTCACATATAAGCAAAAAAAAGTAAGGTTAGTTTTCCTAACCCTATGTCATATCTTGGTGGGTCCTTAGGATTTTAATTAAGGATGATTTTGTCAAGAAAAAAATATTAAGTTTAGTAGATCTCTGAGGTATCCAACAGATCTAGAGAAAGAAACAGGTCTGTGCTACTCTCTCGTTGCCTCGTGGAAAATCCTGAGTTCTTTTAAACTTATTATGTTGCTTAATAGTTCATCCTGTAAATACCCTTAGTGCTCAATGAGCATTGATATCTGAATTATCCCTAAGAGTAAGTTAATTATCATTTGTAATTTAATTTTGAATATTATGTGGGTGAAAACCTTTAAAAAGGCAAGTTAGTGTTTTTGAAAAACTTAGCCAAATTTTGGTCCTAATTGAGCATGTAGTGTTTGAAAGATGTTCTAATTTTAATTGATATTTACTTTTCTAATCCTCATTTAAATGAAACTTGATTTAACCTAAGAGGCAAGTTAACCCTTAAGACCCAGGTGAGTGTCTTAATTAGTTTTGAAAAGGTTAGGCTTTAGGTGGTCATGATTAATGATTTGAATTTTATTTGAAATTCAAAATAGGGGTATTAAATTGATTAATTATTGAATTCAAAAGTCATACCCCTAAGTCCTTGGTTCATTTTATTTTAATAAACTTCCCAAATTTTTATAATTTAGAAATTTATTAACTTATCTTTTCAATTAAGAAAGTGATGTTGGTTTCTACCAATTAATCCCTTGTGTTTCAAACATCCAAATTAAGCTCAAAGGTTACCCATTTTCCTCCTTAAATTAAGCTTAAATGTCAAACATCCAAATTAAGATCAGCGGTTACCCATTTCCCTCCTTAAATTAAGCCTAAATGCTAATTAAGGCTAATTTTCCAAAATTACACATTTGCCCCTAAGGCTTTAACACTTCATAATTTGTCAAATTCAATTCAAATCACTTTAAAATCCTATAGGATTTTTCAAAGGATATTCCAAACTTCACCAAGGTAAATTCTAATCGCTTGAAATTTTTACTGGAGGTAGGCTTAGACCAGAGAAGCCTTTGGACCAAATTTCATGATTCTTTGAATTTCAAGAATTACTTTAATTTCTGGGGTATTTATTAAATGTAAAATATTTTAAATGGGGAAAATTAAGTTTTATATTTTTGAAAAATCTTTCTCAGGTCACAGAACTCAAAGGAGAAAATTTTATATTTTTTTGAGTTTTATTTGATTTATTGGAATTATTTTTACTAAAACCCATTTTTAGCATTTAAAAATTATTTTAAGCTTTAAAATTCAATATCTTTATTTAGAAAATAAGGAAAAATATTTTAATTATTCTTAAGTATTTAAGAAGCAATTTAGAACATTTCCATGAATTTCATTATTTTTGTGATTTTTATGGATTTTTATTTATTTAAATATTTAAAATAGGCTAAAATGAAATTTTTATTTTGAATACCATTTTATTTTTATAAAATAACCCTGATCACAGAGAGCTCAAAAAACCTAGTTTTATAATTTTTCAAGTTATATTTTGATTTTTAAAAAATTATTTTAGTGCCAAAAAAGTTATTTATATTTAAAAATCAACTTAAGTTACCAAATGAGCTCAAAATGCTTTAGAATTTTTATGGTGAGTTCTCTGGATCCTAAACAATAGTGGAGATAAAAAATCAAGTCATTTTTTAGTATATATTTTTCAAATTAATTATCTTAGTGAATTAGGGTTTGTAAAGATTAGCTGTATTTGGAATGACTTGGCTCATGAGAAATTTTCCTAAAGGCTCTCTGATCATAAAAAACCTTTCAAAATTTTCTTGGATTTTTCTAAGCAACATGCTAATTTCCATGATTATTTTAAGCAATTAATGCACATAAACTTGAAGAATATGATTCTCTGTCTAGGTACCCTCGCTGACTTTGGAAAAATCAAGGAATGTTCCCTAAGACAGAGGTAATAACATCCTAAAAATTCAAGCCATAGTGATATTACTACATGTATGGAGAATCAAAATATCCAAATCAATGTTTAATTAATTAAAAAAAATATAAATCAAATGGACTCCAAATTATTTCCATATCATTCTCCTCTGTTCACTGAGTAAGAGAGAATTTTTATTTTATTTTTATGTTTTTTCTACATCAAGATATGAATTTTTAAAGTTAGGGATCATTTTCTGATTTGTTAAATCCCCTATTTATCTATTTAAACGTGCAGCGCTGACTGTATCCTAGACAGCTCCGAAAGCACGTGTAACGCGCTCTGGTTGGACACCACCTTACATGTATTCACGGTTCATGTAAGGAAATGCTGTTCGGCTCGATCTCATCCATCCATCTGATACACGCGCGATCGGACGGCTCGCCTTCATCATCCCTAATAGAGTGATCTTGTGAACTAAAACCCTAAGATCTCAGCTTAGACTTAACCAAATCACCTCGGGTTTGTTCCTATTGACTCGTCTAAGTGAGACGAACAGGTACATATGATAATCATGCAATTAAATTAAGCCTAATCAAATGGAGAATCAGAATAGGATTGGGAGGAGGAGAGGTTCAATACATTGTCTCTTAGAAGGGAAGCTTTGATCAGAGAGTCTCAGGACGTTCATTGGGATCCAAAGAAGCTAGGGATTAAGCCTCTTGCTATGGTGAAATGTCTAGACCCAAATTCGACCAAGGCAATTTCAAGTGTTGGTTTAGAGCTATGTTAGGGGCTCTGTGGGGATTTGATATGGCTTTGGCTTCTCTCAATGTGGTGAAGGTGTGGGTGAGTTTAATTTGATTTTGGTGGAGCTTAGAGGTGTTGAGAGCTTTGTCCTGTCTCCGACAAGGTTTTGAGCTCAAAAATTGGATTCTGG
>NW_018251779.1:21979-38283 GCF_001263595.1 Phalaenopsis equestris | reverse complement strand
GGTAATGTGGTGGTTAGGTTGCACGGTTAGGTTGCACTGAGGAGGTCTTCAAGAGGCTTTGGGATCAATTTGGGGAAGTCACTTAGAGGAATTTTTAGCTCTCCCTCCATGGCCATGGAAAGGAACATTTTATAAAAATGGCATTAGGCTTGCTGCCATGGCCAATTAGGGGGTGAAATGTTCTGCCTAGGTGGAGGACAGAGGGGCTCTAATCTTTAATTTGGATGAGGTGGCTTCTAGGTTTAAATTTGGTTTAATCCCATGAGGGTGGCTCTTGTTTTGGCCATTTGCTGGCCACTAGGCTAGCCGACCGGCCAAGGGGAGGTGGTTAGGAGCTCAGGGAACCAAGGGGAATATCTCACAGAATTTTTAATGATTTTAGGCTTTATTATGGCAAGAATATCCTAAGCTTAAGCAAATATGGCATGAAATCCCTTAATTTAGGAATCCCTTAATTTAGGGGACCGAATATGGCATGAAATCCCTTAATTTAGGGGACCGTTGGTCCATGGCTTAGTTTAGTTGGTTTTAAGGGTCCAACTAATGGTTTTAGGGTCCAACTAATGGTTTTGGAGTCATTAATTTGGAGACTTTGGGGTAGTTAGGCCATCTTTAGTGCATGGGTTCAATGTGGGTTCAAGTGATCAAAACTTTGGTTTGGGCTTGGATAGCCATGTCAATAGACCCAATTAATTGATCAAATTTGTGTATATGATTGTTAAGAAGAATTTTGGTCAAGGGTTGAAGTGATTTTGATATCATTTGGTGAGTCATTTTGAAAGATTTTTAAAATTTGGTCAATTTGGGCATGTTGGGCTAGACATGGGTCTAGGTTGGGCTAGCATTGGGCTAAGTCCAAATTGAATGGTTCAAATGATCAAGGTATATGTTTTTAATACATTTTATGATGGAATGGAGTGGAAATTTTGGGGCTAGTGGAAATTTTGGGGCTAAGGTTTTTGGGGCTAAGGTCATCAATTTGGTAAGATTTTGAGACATGGCCAATTTGGGGCAAATTTGGGGCTTTTTGGACTTAAGTTGAAATTAAATGAAATTGGGGCTTCACCGAGGATAATTGAAAGTCAAATTTGATGTTTATGAATTTTATGAAGATTTTTCAACACAAATTGTGACAAATGGAGTCGGCCATGGGTACAATTTGGTGGAACCAAGTCATAGGGCCAAAATTGGGGTTTTGATCTAAATCAAAGTTGGGTTCAAATGATGGACTAATTGAGCTTAGAGTTAGTCTAGATTGGTCACACCAAGAGTGGATTTGAGTTTAGAATTGAAATTGGGGTAAATTGAGACCAATTTGATAAACATTTGGAGTGATTTGGGGAAAATATGAGGTGATTTGGGGAAAATATGAATTTGGGGAAAATATGAGCCTTTAAAGGACAATTTGGGGGTTTTGATCAAAGATGGTCAAATTGGCCAAATTGTGTCATGTAATAGTTAAGAAAAATTAAATTGGAAATATTTGGGAGGTTTTGGAAATTTTTGGGATTTTTTAGAATTTTTGGAATTTTGGGCTAATGAGAGGTATTTTGGTAATTTGGCCAATTTTGGTGATTTTGGGTAGTTTGGGTGTTTTCAAGGTGTTTGAAATGATTTTTGAACCAAGTTGGGTATTTTGGATAGATTTTGGAATTTTGGCTAAATTTGGGGCCCCAAGGGTATTTAGGAAATTTGGGGGAGTTTAGGGGCAAAAGGCTAAGTTGGGTATCTTGGTAGGGTTGGAGTGTCAACCACCATCAATAAGCCGTGGACCAATGGAAACCCCATTTTGGGTCCTCTATTTAGTGTTCTTAGCCAAATCCTAGCCTAGGTCTAATGGGTTTCGGGGACCACCTACATGAGTCTCCCAAAAGTATTAGAGACCAAAGCCAGGAAATTTAAGCTTAGGATTGCGAGTGATTGTAAGTGCAAGTATGTACCTTAAGCCCTAGACCAACAGCCAGGGTCAACCCTAAGGTCCAACAATCCTAAGGGTGACTCATCTTGAGTTCCCCCATAATGACCCCACCTACTAAGTGCTAGAGGTTTGGACCAATATGCGGAACTTCAAGTTGAGTAAAGAAGAGTTTGGAATTTCTAATGGTGAGGGTTCCTTATCTAGTTTTCTAAGAATAGTCAATAGTAAAGTTCTATGGCTATACCTTAGGCTACTAAAGAGGAAAAACTAAACATGAACCAAAAGTGAGGTCAACAAATGGACCCCCATTAGGTGTGATGTGCTGGGCAAGCACGCCGCGCGTATTGGCGCTGACTGACGAGGTCAAGAAAATCCAATACAAACTCCTAAGTCAACAGAACTGGAAGTATGTGTAGAGTTGTGTGTGTGATTTTCTTCTACTGGGGAATTAGCAGATGATCGTCTGATTGAAATCAAGGAGTACGGACTCTCGCTGGAGATCAGAGAGTGAATTTTAAGTTATTAAATTTCATGTATTTATAAAGGATGGGAGTTAAAGGATGGGAGTCAGTATATAAGTGCTATATAAGTGCTGACCTCAAGGTGGGAATTAAAATTTGGGTATCAATCCCGAAATAAGAATCAGATGCCATAATCCATTTAAGGTGGTCTTGAAACTAATTTCAAAAGACGAGAATAAGATTATGTGGGACGACCGAATTGAGATGGAAAACACAGAGGCTCACATCCGACTTCAAAGGGTAACAACAGTGTAGAAGACGATAACCGTTAAGGATATGTCTCCAGAAAGAAAGGACTGTACCAGTTCGAGTTACCAATGGAGAGTTATATTCAAACTGACATGTGACATGGAGAATTTATATTTCACATTAGGAAGAAAGGCACTAGGACTCACATCCAACCCAAGAGGTGACAAGAGAACATATGTGCTACATTACGGAGGAAAGCACTAGGACTCACATCCAACTCAAGAGGTAACAAGAAGTAACAAGAAAATAGTTAGGAAGGATAGCACTAGGACTCACATCCAACCCAAGAGGTGACAAGGGAATATATGTGCTACATTAAGGAGGAAAGCACTAGGACTCACATCCAACTCAAGAGGTAACAAGAAAATATGTGTGTCACGTTAGGAAGGATAGCACTAGAAGAGGTGACAAGGCCAAGAGGTGACAAGGGAATATATGTGCTACATTAAGGAGGAAAGCACTAGGACTCACATCCAACTCAAGAGGTAACAAGAAAGTATGTGTCTCATGTTAGGAAGGAAGGCACTAGGACTCACATTCAACCCAAGAGGTGATAAGGGAATATATGTGCTACAATGAAGAACAAGAAAGTATGTGTGACACGTTAGGAAAGAAAGCACTAGGACTCACATCCAACCCAAGAGGTGACAAGGGAATATATGTGCTACATTGAGTAGGAAAGCACTAGGACTCACATCCAACTCAAGAGGTAACAAGAAAATATATGTGTCACGTTAGAAAGGAAAGCACTAAGACTCACATCCAACCCAAGAGGTGACAAGAAAATATGTGTTACATTGAGAAGGAAAGCACTAGGACTCACATCCAACACAAGAGGTAACAAGAAATTATATGTGTCACGTTAGGAAGGAAAGCACTAGGACTCACATCCAACCTAAGTGGTGACAAGGGAATATATGTGTTACATTGAGGAGGAAAGCACTAGGACTCACATCCAACTCAAGAGGTAACCAGAAAGTATATGCGTCACATTAGGAAGGAAAACACTAGGACTCACATCCAACCCAAGAGGTGACAAGAAAATATGTGCTACATTGAGGAGGAAAGCACTAGGACCCACATCTAACTCAAGAGGTAACAAGAAAGTATGTGTGTCACGTTAGGAAGGAAAGCACTACACTAGGACTCATACTAGGACTCATATCCAACCCAAGAGGTGACAAGGGAATATATGTGCTACATTGAGGAGGAAAACACTAGGACTCACATTGAACTCAAGAGGTAACATGAATATATATGTGTCACGTTAGGAAGGAAAGCACTAGGACTCGCATCCAACCTAAGAGGTGACAAGAAAATATATGTTTCACGTTAGGAAGAAAAGCACTAGGACTCACATTCAACCCAAGAGGTGATAAGAAAATATGTGTTACATTGAGAAGGAAAACACGAGGACTCACATCCAATCCAAGAGGTAACAAGAAAGTATATGCGTCACGTTAGGAAGGAAAGTACTAGGACTCACATCCAACCCAAGAGGTGACAAGGGAATATATGTGTTACATTGAGGAAGAAAGCACTAGTACTCACATCCAACTCAAGAGGTAACAAGAAAGTATATGCGTCATGTTAGGAAGGAAAGCACTAGGACTCACATCCAACCCAAGAGGTGACAAGAAAATATGTGAAGGAATTGGAATTTAGGTACTGATTTAGAAATTATAATTGAAATATAGGGACAATTCTCAAAAAGAGTTTGTTGTGTTGAATTTGTAGAAATGTGTTATGTGAAAATGTTGATTTTGTTGAAGAAGATTTGTAAGACTTTTGTGGGGTTGTGTGCAGAATGTGAAATTATGTGGGGATGCGAAGAGAGTTAATGCAGATAAAGATGGTTGTGTTGCATGCACAAAGAGTAGAAAACTCTGAAACCAAGAGAATCCACTCAACAGGCTTATCTCATTTTCTTGTTGTTTTTCTTGTTGTTTTTTTTATTTTCTTGTTGTTTTTATCACATTTAATTTTTTCAAAAATATGTCTTTAAAATTTTAATTTTAATTGGTTGATTTTCAAAAGAAACTTGTTTTGTTTCTTATTCATTTGTGATCGTTTTTTTTTAAATTTATTTATTAATAAAGTTTTGTTGTTTCGTTCTTCGTTCATTGAAATTCTGAACCAACACATGGTTCGTGGCTTCCATCCATCGCACAAAAAGACAACTGACAAAAAGGCACATTTTTTTGAGAGAAATCTCCATTAATCTGCTCTAATAATGATGTCACAGATCAAACATAGGCTAGCACCTAAAAAGGTACAATATATAGTCCATGTCGAAGTACATTCAGAACATCTCATGTCATGAATACATTGTAGGCTGAATATATTAGATACATATCATGTTGTTATAAAAAAGAAAGTGAACCCTCTGACCATCTGTATCAGGTACGATGAGCTCTTGATCGAGCAGACCTTCTAATCCATGCTCAAGGATAAGAGTCCACTTTGCATGTACTTAGAGGTACAACCCTCTCATAGGTCGTACGGTAGTAGCTCTTCCAGTTCCGCGTCTGACTGAAATCCATATGGTATTTTGCTGTCGTCTATCCTATGAAAGGTCACGGACACCCTATGGTGTCGTACCCTTGGAATGCAATGTTTGGTGACATCTGCCTCATTTCCTTTCATAACCAAAACTGAACCAACTGGTAGCGGAACCTCTACAGTTCTTCTTACAAAATTGTGATGATCGATGTGAGGAGGTATGCAGTCTCCCTCGTCATATATGTTGATGATGCAGTTGTTTGGGATGCAGGTAGCTGGCAGTATGCTCCATCTGACCATTCTCTTAATCATCCACTTTATTATAGGAGGTAGTGGATCAACATGGTCATGTCTAAGGATCCCTGGTGGATTTCCCTGTCTGTCATTTGTAAAATTATAACAGCCGCAGTGAATGGTGATTCTTCCTTTTCCTCTCATCCATTTCTTCGACTCAGAGTACATTCTTTCCATGAGAAGGCCTGCTCGGCCTCTATCTCTCAAATCGAAGATGCAGTCCAAAATGCTTCTTTCTTCACTCTCGAAGAAAACCATGGTATACAACTTCAGACCTTCCAGTATGCTGACGATTCTTCATTGAACTTCTTCATAAAATTCAAATTCTCTTTTATTTACTTTGCTTATTTTGTTGTACTCCATCACAATAGGAGTTGGTAGCTATCGCGGGTGTTCTTCCCTCAAGTCTTTCCAGTTCTTCAAGTCTGAGTTTTGCACTTTCTCCTGTTGTGAGTTGGTTGACAACAGCAACTCTAAGAGACGGTGTCTGGACTTTTAGCAGTAGCACGGCCTCAGACACGTACATGAGGATATGGGGTGTATACCGAGTGGGAGTCCTGAAAGTCGTCTGGTAGGCCCACAAGGCTCGTAATAGTTTTTTTGTGCCAATCCCTTTTGTTTTCATCCAATGTTTCCTTTAAAATTTGTACCAATATTTTGTCGAAGACTTCAGCCAGACCATTTGCTCTGAGATAGTAAATTGTAGAGTATCTCCAATCTATCCCATGTATTTTGACAAAATTGTTGATCTTTGTGCTTCTGAAAGTCGTCCCATTGTCAAAAATTATTCTTCGTGGTACTCTGAAATGGTAGATAATTTGGCTTTTAAAAAATTGAAGGACGTGATGTGTCGTAACCTCACACGACGGTACTGCCTCTGCCCATTTGGAGAAGTAATCTATAGCGGCAAGTGTAAACATGTGTCCTCTAGAAGATGGAGGGTCTATCGGACCTATTATGTTCGTTCCCCAACACTCGAATGGCCACGAGGCAACAGTTGGGTGTAGCACATTCAGAGGCTGGCGGAAGACCACCCCATGCACTTAGCATTGGTGACATTTTCCAGCTGTATCCATGCAGTTGGACATCATTGTTGGCCAATAATACCTAAGTCTTTTGATCTTCATTTTCATTTTTGGCCCTGACTGGTGAGCGCCACACAATCCGGCATGTACCTCTTTGACAATATTCTTTTTTTCGGCTCTGTTCAAACACCGTAGCCACATTTGATCGAATGATCTTCTGTATAGAATGTTTCCCATCAGGGCTTAAGACATAGCCCTTCTTGTGATATGATGTGCTTCAGACTTGTCTTCTGGTAGCTTTCTAGTATGTAAATAGTCTATTAATGGCTTGCGCCAATCTTCATGTTGTCTGCAACTGTATTTATTGCTTCTTCTTTTTCGAGCTTATGTAGAGTTTTGATGTCAATCTGAGATAAGACTCATCTTCCTTGTACTGTGATTTCAATGGAATCCTTTGGGGGACATGCCATTTCCTTAGCAAGTTTTGCTAGAGCGTCGGCATAAGCATTATCTCCCCTAGGAATCCAGTAGAAAGTCACATCAATCTGCTCCAGGAGCTTCAGCTTCATCGTGTATAGATGGTATTCTGCTAATCTTGGTTTCAAAATTTTGTATTGTCCGGTGCATTGCTGGATGACGAGTTGGGAGTCTCCATAGATGGCAATGTTCGTTATATCCATTGAGATTGTCATTCCCAATCTTGGTGATTAAAGCTTCATACTTGACTTGGCTTCATTGTTGGTGCACGGCTCTATTAGGTGGTACGAGAACCTCAACATACCCTTATCTGGCGTGATCAAACTGATCCCTGCTTTTCCTGGTACAACTGTGTCTGATCCTTTATCTTTTTTGGCTAACGAAGCATCATTGAAGTACGTTTCCCAGCATTGCACACTGGAAAATTCTATTTGTAGTATTTGCTAGTCCGGTAACTCATCGTTGAGAGAGAACCCAGCTGACAGTGGGTGTGTGGCGAGAAAGTCTAGTATCTGTCCCTTGATAGCATGATAGCATGGAGGGGAACGATCAAATTGAAATAAGATCATTGACCATCCCAAATGGAAATAAGATCAGTGCCCTTCATGCTAAATGTCCGAAAAGTGTTGGTCGGGTTATCAGATATTGCAAGAGATTAACCTTTGAGATTAGGGTAATCTTATGAGAAAGCATGTAATGTCCAAGCTTTTGAGCAGCTTTTGAGCGGCAAAAATCGTCCAAGCTTTTGAGCGGCAAAAATCAATGCCAGACAATGTTTCTCAATAGGTGGATACCTTATTTCCATCGATAAAGTAGTAGAGTGCATTTTCAAGAGTGCATTTTCATTACCCTCATCATTTACTTGGGCTAAGAGGGCTCCAAGAGAGTCGTCTAAGGTCGCGGTATAAACTATTAACGGTTTCCCTAGGATAGGGGCTGTCAAGACAGAAGGTGTAATTAAATATTATTTAAGGTTCTCAAAGACCCCCTGGCATTTCTCTTCCCAAATGAATTTGGCGTCCTTTTTAATTAATGCCGAGAAAGGCTGACACCTATCTGACACCTATTAATGCCGAGAAAGGCTGACACCTATCTGAGAGATTAGAAATAAAGCGTCTCATATATGCCAACTTACCTTGGAAGGAAAGTAGTTACTTCAAGGTTTTATGAGGAGGCATTTCTAAGATAATTTTAATTTTATCAGGGTCAATCTCGATTCCCCGATGACGGACAATGAATCCCAGAAATTTCTCGGTTCCGCTGAGGTAGCGCCAAAGGCGCACTTTAAGGGATTCATTTTAAGTTCATATAATCGTAACTGTTCAAACGCGATCCTCAAATCATATAAATGGTCTATTTTTCATTTACTTTTGATGACCAAATCATCCACGTAGCATTCTACTTGGTTGTGAATGAGTTCGTAAAAAATTTTTGCCATTGCTCGTTGATATGTTGCTTAGGCGTTCTTTAAGCCAAATGACATCACTGTGTAGTAGAAAATTCCAATCAGTGTTCTGAAGGCTGTAAGTGTTGCATCCTCGGGAGCCATCTTGATTTGGTTGTATCCCGATGACCTATCTATGACGGAGAAAATTTCATGTGTTTTTCATGTGTTGAAGATGTGTTGAAGAAATATCCACCATCATCTCTGGTATAGGTAGTGGAAACTCATCTTTTGGACATGCCTTGTTCAAATCTCTGAAGTCGACACAAGCACGGATCTGTCCATTTTTCTTCTTAATAGGTACAATACTAGCTAACCACGTGGGGTATTGCTCCTCTTTTACAAAGTTGGCCTCTATTAATTTCTTCACCTCGGCGATGAGTTGTTGTTCTATTTCGAGGCCCATTCTCCTGGCAGCTTGTTTTACTGGGGTTATATTCTTGTCCAGCCCAACTTCATGGACTGCAACTTTTGCTGATAGTCCTAGAATTTCATCGTAGCTTCATGTGAAACAATCTTTGAATTATGTTAATTGTTTGATCAATTCTGAAGATTCTTCGTCATTGAGTAGAGAACTTATAAATGTAGGCTAGGGTTGTTCTTCAGTCCCAAGGTTAATCTCTTTCAATTCATCAACGGTAGATTTAATTTCCTCTTCAAATTGTGGGGGAGCATCTTCTATTAGTTGATCAGTAGAGTCATCCTCTATATCGAGGCAATCCTCTTCTGACTCACCAGTAACAACCATGCAAAATTCAGAATCATCGACTGGTCCGACTATACCAAATTCGAGACCCTCTTTTGAATTTGGAGTTTGACTTTTACCATTCCATAATTTTTCAAAAAGTTGAAATTTATCTTTTGGCATTTGTTTTGATAAGTGTCCTTGTTGAATTAACTTTTGAACACAAGGTTTGAAGTAACCAAAAGGCAATTCCATTAATTATTTAGGATCATCATCCAAATTTACATGTTTTTCAAGCTCAGTAGAGGTAGAAGCACAGTAAAATTTAATCGGCTTTGAACCAATACTATGGACTTCCTTGACCTCTAAACTCCCAATCTTTTGAGGGAGAATCGGAGTAAGGGTCATAGCATTCACATAGTAGCTTATCCTATCATACATTGTTTCATATTCACTTTTCTCTGTATCTTCAAGGGATATCTCGTACTGAGGTTTCTTCTGTCTTGTCATCATTATCTCATCTTCAGAACTTTCTTCATCACCGATTTTGATGGTTGGCCTAGTCCGTTCAATAATTAAATTGATCTTTTCTCGTCCACATCCCCGGCCTCGATCTCAGGTGCGCGAACTAAAAGAACTTTCACCAACTCATTGTAAGGGAGTGGAAGGGAGTGGTAAGGGAGTGGTAGAAGATTGTTGAAGCGGAGTTGAATGGCCTCCTCTTTGTAATTCTTCTGAATCCTCATCTTTGTTTGTGATAACTTCATGAAAGAAGACAGTCCTCTTTGAAGGCATGTAGTAGGCAGCATCTTCGTGGATACCAACTTCATGCACTGAAAATGGTTGTAGGTCTCCTTTGATGCAATTTTTTTTACCATCTTTGTAGTATTTAATGCACTAGTGTAGAGATGATGGAGTCATATTGTGTTCATGAATCCATGGTCGACCCAGCAGAACGTTAAAAGAGGTCTCAGCGTCGATGATAAGAAATTTAGCGGTTGTCACGAGTTCTCTAACCTTCATAAGTAATGTAGTTTATCCAAGGGCTCTTTCTCACTTTTGGTTGAATCCTCTTAACATCATTTTATCGACCGTAAGCTCTTGAGCTTCAATATCCAAATAGGCCAATGTTCGTAGGCTCATCAAGTTAAGAGATGCTTTAAGATCTACTAAAACTCTGGACAACACAAATCTACCGATGTTGACGAAGATGTAGAGTGGACGATTGTGGTCAGCGGTACGGAGCAGCAAGTCTTCGTCTGTGAAGGTCACCCCAGGTTGTTCTTTCAATGAACAAACT
The DNA here is from genome assembly GCF_001263595.1 of Phalaenopsis equestris. Lineage (NCBI taxonomy): Eukaryota > Viridiplantae > Streptophyta > Magnoliopsida > Asparagales > Orchidaceae > Phalaenopsis > Phalaenopsis equestris. The sequence goes on along the minus strand of NW_018251779.1, from coordinate 27,868 downwards.
TCATCTGAGGATGTGCTGGCCAACTAGGCTAAGAAAATCTTTGGGTCAAGCAAAACTGTAAAGCGTCGTAGATACTTAATTGGGCCGGCAACTTCCTAAGATGAGCTAACACGTTGTAGTCTACTTTGTATGATCCTTTGACTTTTTCTTGATTATGTAGTTCTTCCACTGGTGGAGGTGAGGGTATATCCTCTCAAGTCATTATCTGCTTTCATTTGTCTATTGGAGCTGTTCTTGGTGGTGGTAACACTTTGGTAACACTTTTCGGCTCCTTAAGTTAACTTCCGTGATTTCTTCTTCTTGAGATATCATTATTGAATCTTTCGGTGTCTTCTCTTCTTTGTTGGAAAGATCTAAGTTGATGGTAAGCGGAGTACCGTGATGCTCGAGAATTGGCTCCTCGCTATCGGTGTTGTCGTAAATGGTGTCATTGATGTCTTCTTTTGACTTGACAACAAGTTCACTGGACTCAAGTACGATTTGAGAATCATTTTGGGGATTGAAATCGAAGCTAGATTGGTTATAAATAGTTACGTTATCACTAGAAACAGTTAAAACGTAGCCGAAATCACAATCATTATATTCATAAGTCCCCAGAGGGACAAAAAGATTCGTACAAAGTCAAAGGTTCAAGGATTTTCTTCCCCGAATCTGCCGCCCTTCTTTCTCCCCCCCCCCCCATGCTATCAATATTTGTAGTGATGCTTTTATTCTTCTTCTTTGTCCTTGACGATGACGGCTGTCCTGACGAAACCTTCATCTTAGGCTTGGTATGTTGTGGACTCTGAATAGAGGCTTGTTTTGATGTAGACTGGATTCTGTTCAGTATTTTCTTGTATGATCTGCTCCAGACGTCATTCCATTCTTCTTTGGTATTTGTAGAAGCTTATTATTTGTAGAAGCTTACTGTATTTGATTGAGGACCCTCTTGAGTTCATCCCAAGTTGTACTCGATCCATGTGTTCCAGTATACGGATCAATTGGGGAGATTGGCTCGGCCGAAATCATATTTATGGAACCTTTTTCAGGTTCTCTTAAATATTCTTTTAGGATTGTTATTTTCTCTTATTTAAGGTTCCTCTCGAGCCAGTCTTTAAAGATGAAGCATTTTTCTATAGTGTGCCCAAGCAACCGGTGATATGGGCAATAATTAGGTTTATTCTTCCTATTTACCTCTTCGAGCTTCTTCAGATCTGGTAGTTTGAACTCCAGCTTCTTCATTAGACTTCTGAATATTCTAGGTATAGCTTCATCTTTGAAGAATACACCACTTTGCGTCGTTCTGACAGGGACATTTTTTTATCCCCTATTCAAGGTGATCCCTCTTGAGGCAGTCGATGGTTAGATTGACTACTTTGTTTCTGAGCATACTGTGACAAAGACTGGTGAGGCTCTTTTGCATATATCTTTATCGACTGCTTTCTATTGTCGATGGTCGCTACTGCTCCTCATTTCTTTTTGAACACTCTGGTCACCTTAGCCTTTTCGTGCGGCTCCATGTGCTTAATTTCTTCTTGAAGACTGTTGGCTTTACTGAGTAGCTTCTCAAAGGATTTGATGGTGAGTCCCTTGAGCATGAAAGCTACTGGCCCATGAATGCTCTTGAATATAATTTCAATCACATGATGCTCCTGTAGCTGAGGTTCACATTTCATGCTAAGGTTTCTCCACCTCAAAATATAGTCTACCAAAGTTTCGTTAGGCTTTTGCTTTTCCATCATGAGTTCTCCAATAGACACATGGTGTTGTGCCCCGGTAAATCTTTTCACAAATAACTGTTCCAACTCGGCAAATGTTTTAACTGGTCCATTGGGCAAGTCAGCGTACCAGTCGAAAGCAATTCCTGACAAGCAGCTGACGAACTACTAGAAGAGCAGAGCTTCACTATTCCTTTTGTTGCCACAGCTGGCTCAAAAATGTACTATATGCTATCTGGGATTTCCAGTCCCATCAAATATCTTGAAGTTCGGGGCCACAAAACCCTTGGGGAAAGGCACGACATCGAATTCCTGTAGGTAAGGCCTACCCTTTTGGAACCACTTCCCCACCCTTAAATTGGTTTAAGGTGTCCCGTACTTGTTCAACTATTTGCTTGAATTTTGCTTGAATTCCTTTTTAATTCCTTTTTTGGTATAGCACCTAATAGAGAATCCTTTCTATGTTGCTCGTCTTTGTTTGCTGAAGAAACCTCTCTTCTTTCATTATGATGTGTATGATTTCCGGCTGATTGATCTCTGGAGAAGCCAATTGCGGCGCTTGTGATTGCCTTGAATGGTGTCCATAGCAATCATGGCTGTGGTCATTTCTTCTAATCTTTTTTCCAGGAGACTAACTTGCTCATCCCTTAGGAGGACAGCCCTGCGCAGCTCATCTACGACGTTCTCTTTGATGTGAGGTTGAGCCTCACGTGCAGATGTGGCTGCTCTGGTTTCAATTACATGGACATCCATGAAATCTTCCTCCAAGTAATTATTTTAATCAAAACTTTCATCATCGCTATCGACAGAAACTCCGTGCTCTCCAGCTATCTCAGAGTTCTCTATCTTAAGTTTCTCAACTTTCTCTTCAATTATTGATTCCTTGATTGCTTTAAGATCTGAAGTACCCTGATGGACATCCTCTACTTCTTCCTCCATCTCCCTGGCTATTATTGTGATGATGTCAGATATTTCAGACCCTAGTTTCACTTCTTGTTCTTGTCCCGCGGGCTCACTGGACTGTATCGATGCAGTGAGCTTAGGTACCCATACCTTTTTCTTTTTCAACGTGGATGTCTCAGAACGGAGTGTCTTAGTAGAAATATTAGTATGCCGAGGGAAAATATGCTCCCTATGGTGTAGACCGTCCACAGTGCTAGGTAATCGTTTTGTCTTTGCCTTTAGGATTGTAGAAATATCTCCATAATGGGTGACGGGTAAGATTTTTGGACCCGGTCTCGACTTCATGCGGTCCTCGTGGTAGTATAATCAGTAATAACTATTGCGGTATCAACTTTGTTTCCTAAATGGAACCAAACAGGGATGTAAGTAGGGAGCACTCCGGTTGTCTTGTGGGACTGTCTGACGGACTTGACGCCCTTCAAAATTTCCTTTTTCATGCGAGGGAAAATTGCATCTCCCACTCGTTTAAGTAACTCGTTAACTGAACATCCTTCTTTGGTAGCTAGTCTTTTGAAAACTACACTAACTTGGGTGATAGGAGTGAATTTCTTTCTTTCCTCACCATGTCCATGAAGTGGTGGTAATGCGGCGGTGATTCTCTGGATACTCTCATATCCATCGATATCCGTCAGAGGATGGAATCTACTCCCTCGTAGGAGTGGATAAATTTTAGGTAACATTTTTTCAACTTGATGAGGCTCCTCCTCAATGGGTGTCTTCTTGCGAGCATGGGTTTTGACGGCCCTCCAAACTCTTTTGTTGTGGTTCCTCTTTTGAGTTTGGGTCAGCGGTACAGTCCTCAAACTTGATCTGATTTCAAACACGGGTGGTGGGACAGTTAATCCCTCAGTCAGATTTTCAATAATCATTACTTCTTTCCCCTTAGCAGCAGCAGGGATAGCAGGTTTGGCGGGTGCCGAGATGGCAGTAGTTTTGGCCTTCTTGCAGGCAGGGAAGTCTTGAAGGCAGTTCAGACTGAATTCTGCAAAGGTTCCTGCATTTTCTATGTGGCAATCTTCATCACTACAAACGGAGCTTTCCCGAGGATGACCTCGAGATCTTCAAATCCGGCTCCCAATTTGATGGTAGGAGCGAGATTACGGCTTCATGGCTCTTTGGCAGGTTGCAGGAAAATGTTAGCGTTGGGTAGGCCATCGCAGCAGGTTTGAAAATAGAAAGTTTCGAGAAAGTTTCAGGGTTAGCTATATGGCAAAAAACCTCATAGTTTTTAGTGCAAGCACTGAAAGTAGAGGTTGATCTGTAGAGTGGGCGGGTTGTAATTTATAGGTATTTTAAAATCTTATTTAAGAAAAAGCAAGATGTGTAAAATTTAATTAATGTAATAAAATTTCAAAGTGCGCGTAACACAACACGATTTCACAACACGATTTGGTTTCAACACGATTTGGTTTAATTTGCAAAGTAGAAAATCAAATTTGGAAGGGAGATGTGAAGTACTTTAGGACCCAGTGCAGGACCCATTTAGAGGCAGACAATGCCCAGGTGGAAGTAGTCCACAGACACAATGCCCAGGTGGAAGTAGTCCACCGACACACCTATTGGGTGTCCGACCCAGAGTCCTTAATGGAAGAGTCCTTAATGGCCTTCTGAACACCTCTATTCAAAGATGGTTGAACATCTATTCCTGAAGTCCAAGGAGTTAACCATACTTTCCCAAGACATAAATGGGAAAAGTATGCCAACGAAAGAAGGGTAATTTGGTCCAAGAGAGACATGGATACATTACCAATGTGCAAAGATAATATTTCTTGATTTGTATGGAGAGAAAAACTTGTCCCCAGTAAAGTCATCAGAAGCTGTCAACACTATTTTTGTTGCTGAGAGTTGCCCGTAAGAAGTTATCAGTCATTGGAATCGAAATCCCGTTGCCCGCTGTGAAAGGATGTTTTAACTTACATATATATTTAGTTTTAGAAAAATATGAAATCAAACTGACCCCATATTTTTCATAGTTTAAATGAAAGAGCGTTATACCTCAAATCCTGTATCTATCCCAAAGGATAAACACAAGACTTGAGGATGAGGCTCGATCAAATAAACTAAGGAATATATGCATCAGTTTGGTCTACGAAACCATTGTATTTGGCCACAAGTTCCACTATTTAATATAAGGATTAAATAGGGTTTATATTAAGCTGGGTTTGGACATGCTTCCTATAAGGGCAAGCCCCTATAGTTAATTACATCTTAAATGACCAAAGTCACCTAAGAAGACTCTCAATAAAAATCAAGAAATATTATCTTCAAAGAGTTTCAAAGGGTAGGACTTTTCAATGAGATCGGACGTAGAGGTGTGAAAAGAGATTAGTTCAAATTTGGAAACGTTTTGGTGTAGAGTCCAAAGGAGAAAGAACTAAGGGATGTCATGGATCCAGAGGAGAACCCCGGTGACTTCCCAAGCTATCCTAATGTTTGGCTTTAGTTTTGAGAAGAAATATTTAGGTGAATATCCTGATATTTTTTGTTTTCATGCATGGTAACTTCATTATTTAGCATGCAATTTTGTAAGCATCAAAAATATAGTATGAAAGTACAAGAAAGACAACGTCGTAAACTGTAAAAGCATACCTGGCGAGTCTTCTCGTTCCACCACTTGAAACTTAAAATGCAAGTAAGAGCAGTTCACATAGAGGCAAAAAAAAGTAAAGTTTTGGTAGTTTTCCTAACCCTATGTCATATCTTGGTGGGTCCTTAGAAGTTTAATTAAGAATGATTTTTTCAAGCAAAACATATTAAGTTTAGTAGATCTCCGAGGTATCCAACAAATCTAGAGAAAGAAGCAGGTCTGTGCTACTCTCTCGCTGCCTGGTGGAAAATCTCGAGTTCTTTTAAACTTATTATGTTGCTTTATAATTCATCCTGTAAATACCCTTAGTGCTCAATGAGCATTGATGTCTCAATTATCCCTAAGAATAAGGTAATTATCATTTGTAATTTAATTTTGAAAATTATGTGGGTGATGACCCTTGAAGAGGCATGTTAGTGTTTTTGAAACACTTAGCCAAATTTTGGTCCTAATTGAGCTTGTAGTGTTTGAAAGATGTTCTAATTTTAATTGATATTTACTTTTCTAATCCTAATTTAAATGAAACTTGATTTAGCCTAAGTTACTACTAAGCCCTTAAGATCTAGGTGAGTGTCTTAATTAGCTTTGAAAAGGTGAAGCTTTAGGTGATCATGATTCTTGATTTAATTTCATTTGAAAATC
>NW_018251779.1:3614-21911 GCF_001263595.1 Phalaenopsis equestris | reverse complement strand
CCTGGGTTCATTTTATTTTAATAAACTTCCAAATTTTAATAATTTAGAAATTTATTAACTTATCTTTTCAATTAAGAAAGTGATGTTGGTTTCTACCAATTAATCCCTTGTGTTTCAAACATCAAAATAAGGTCAGAGGTTGCACATTTCCCTCCTTGAATTAAGCCTAAGTGTTAATTAAGGCTAAATTTTCAAAATTACACATTTGCCCATATGGCTCTAACACTTCATAATTCATTAGATTTAATTCAAATGACTTTGAAATTTTCATCCTACCTCATTAATGGGTCAATTAAGACATCAGAGAGGAAAATGGAATTTTTAAAAATTCTATTTAATTTATATAATTATTTTCTTGCAAAAATAAGATTTTTCAAAGAAAAATTCTAACTTGACCAAGGTAAATCCTAATCCTTGAAATTTTTACTGGAAGTAGATTTAGGTCAGAGATGCCTTTAGACCAAATTTCATGATTTTTTTGTATTTTATTTGAATTTTAAGAATTACTTTAAGTTCTGGGTTATTTATTAAATGTCAAATATTTTAAATGGGGAAAATTAAGTTTTATATTTTTGAAAAGTCTTCTAGTGGTCAGAGAACTCAGAGGAGAAAATTTTATATTTTTCTGAGTTTTATTTGATTTATTGGAATTATTTTTAGAAAAAACCCATTTTTAACCTTTAAATTTTATTTTAAGCTTTAAAATTCAGTATCTTTATTTAAAAAATTAGGAAAAATATTCTAATTGTTCCTAAGTGTTTAGGAAGCAATTCAGAACATTTCCATGAATTTCATTATTTTTGTGATTTTTAAGGATTTTAATTATTTAAATATTTAAAATATGCTAAAAATGAAGTTTTTATTTTGAATACCATTTTATTTTTAGAATATACCCCTGATCACAGAGAACTCAAAAAACCCAATTTTATAATTTTTCAAGTTATATTTTGATTTTTAAAAAGTCATTTTAGTGCCAAAAATGTTATTTATCTTTACAAATCAACTTAATTTAGCAAATGAACTGAAAATGCTTTGGAATTTTTATGGTTAGTTTTCTGGATCCTAAACAATTGTGGAGATAAAAAATCAAGTCATTTTATTGTTTGTATTTTTTTAAATTAATTATCTTAGTGATTTAGGATTTGTAAAGATTAGGTGTATTTTGAATGACTTGACTCATGAGAAATTTTCTTAACGCTCTCTGGTCATCATAAACCTTCCAAAATTTTCTTGGATTTTTCTAAGCAACATGCTAATTTTTATTATTATTTTAAGCAATTAATGAACATAAACTTGAAGAATATGATTCTCTGTTTAGGAACCCCCTCTAACTTTGGAAAAATCAGGGAAAGTTCCCGAAGACAGGGGTAACAACATGCTAAAATTTTAAGCCTTGTTGTAAGAACTCTATTGATGAGGTAGTTGGCGGTGAGAATAACATCATTCCAAAATTTTATAGAGATATTGGTTTGAAACACAATTGAACAAGCAACTTCAAGAGGATGTCTATTTTTCCTCTCGGCTACCCTGTTTTGTTGAGATGTATCCGCACAAGAACTATGATGGAGGATGTCTTTACCAAGAATTCTCTCAATATAGATATAAAATATTCACGACCATTGTCCATCCGAAGGACTTGAATATTTGTTTTGAGTTGCGTTAAAATAAATGAGTGAAAGTTTTTAAAAATAGACGTAGTTTCAGATTATTTGCCTTATACGTAGCCACTAACTCGGTCCGCGGTTCATGTAAGGAAATGTTGTCTGGCTTGATCTCCTCCTTCCATCGGATGCACGCGCGATCGGACGGCTTTCCGTCATCATCCCCGATAGAGTGATCCCGTGACTGTCCACACTAAAACCCTAATATCTCAGCCTAGACTTAACCAAATCACCTCGGGTTTGATCCTATGGACTCGTCTAAGTGAGACGAACATATCCATACAGCAATCATGCAATTAAATTAAGCCTGGTCAAATGGAGAATTAAAATAGGCTCGGGAGGAGGAGAGGTTCAATACCTTGGCTCTGAGAAGGGAAGCTTCGATTAGAGAGTCTCGGCACGTTCATTGGGATCCAAAGAAGCTAGGGATTAAGCCTCTTGCTATGGTGAAATGTCTAGACCCAAATTCGACCAAGGCAATTTCAAGTGTTGGTTTAGAGCTATGTTAGGGGCTCTGTGGGGATTTGATATGGCTTTGGCTTCTCTCAATGTGGTGAAGGTGTGGGTGAGTTTAATTTGATTTTGGTGGAGCTTAGAGGTGTTGAGAGCTTTGTCCTGTCTCCGGCAAGGTTTTGAGCTCAAAAATTGGATTCTGACAAGGGGATTCAGGGCAATGTGGTGGTTGTGTTGCATTGAGGAGGTCTTCAAGAGGCTTTGGGATCAATTTGGGGAAGTCACTTAGAGGAATTTTCAGCTCTCCCACCATGGCCGTGGAGGGTAGTATTTTATAAAAATGGTCATAGGCTTACTGTCATGGCCAATTGAGGGGTAAAATGTGCTGCATAGGTGGAGGGCAGAGGGGCTCTAAGCTTCAATTTAGATGAGGTGTCTTCTAGGTTTGAATTGGGTTTAATCCCATTAGGGTGGCTCTTGATTTTGGCCATTTTCCAGCCACTAGGCTGGCCGACCGGCCAGAGGGAGGTGGCTAGGAGCTCAGGGAACCCAGGGGAATATGTCATAGCAATTTAATGATTTTAGGCTTTATTTTGGCAAGAATATCCTAAGCTTGAGCAAATATGTCATGAAATCCCTTAATTTAGTTGACCCTTGGTCCATGTCTTACTTTAGGTGGTTTTAAGGGGTTTAGGCTGGTCACTAGGGTCCAACTATTGGCTGTGGAGTCATTAATTTGGAGACTTTTGGGTAGTTAGGCCATCTTTAGTGCATGGGTTCAATGTGGGTTCAAGTGATCAAAACTTGGGTTTGGGCTAAGCTAGCCATGTCAATAGACCCAACTAATTGATCAATATTATGTAGATGATTGTTATGAAGATTTTTGGTGAAGGGTTGAAGTGATTTTGAGTTCAATTGGTGAGTCAATTTGAAGGATTTTTAAAATTTGGTCAATTTGGGAATGTTGGGCTAGACATGGGTCTAGGTTGGGCTAGCATTCGGCTAAGTCCAAATTGAATGGTTCAAATGATCAAGGTAGATGTTGTGAATACATTTCATGAAGGAATGGAGTGGAAATTTTGGGGCTAAGGCCATCAATTTGGTGAGATTTTGAGACATGGCCAATTTGGGGAAATTTTGGGGCTTTTTGGACTTAAGTTGAAATTAATGAAATTGGGGCTTCACCAAGGCCAATTGAAGGTCAAATTTGATGTGTAAGAATGTTATGAAGATTTTTCAACACAAATTGTGGCAAATGGAGTAGGCCATTGGTGGAACCAAGTCATAGGGCCAAAATTGGGGTTTTAATCTAAATTAAAATTGGGTTCAAATGATGGACTAATTGAGCTTTTATTTGGTCTAGATTGGTCACATCAAGAGTGGGTTTGATTTTAGAAATTAAATTGGAGTAAATTGAGACCAATTTGATAAACATTTGGAGTGATTTGGGGAAAATATGAGTCTTTAAAGCGTAATTTGGGGGTTTTGATCAAAGATGGTCAAATTGTGGTCGGTTTTGATCAAAGATGGTCAAATTGGCCAAATTGGGTCATGTTATAGTTGAGAAAAATAAAATTAGGAATATTTGGGAGGTTTTGTCAATTTTCGGGATTTTTTAGAAATTTTGGAATATTGGGCTAAGGAGGGGTATTTTGGTAATTTGGCCATTTTGGTGATTTTGGATAATTTGGGTGTTTTCAACTTGTTTGAAATGATTTTTAAACCAAGTTGGGTATTTTGCATAAATTTGGGAATTTTGGCCAAATTTGGCGCCCCAAGGGTATCTAAGTAATTTGGGGGAGTTTAGGGGCAAAAGGCAAAGTTGGGTATCTTGGGAGGGTTGGAGTGCCAACCACCATCAATAAGCCATGGACCATTGAAAATCCCATTTTGGGTCCTCTATGTAGTGATCTTAGCCAAATCCTAGCCTAGGGCTAATGGGTTTAGGGGACCACCTACATGAGTCTCCCAAAAGTATCAAGGGACCAAAGCCCAGAAATTTACGTTTAGGATTGTGAGTGATTGTAAGTGCAAGTATGTACCTTAAGCCCTAGACCAACACCCAGGGTCAACCCTAAGGTCCGGCAATCCTAAGGGTGACTCATCTTGAGTTTCCCCATAATGACCCCACCTACAAAGTGCTAGAGGTTAGGACCAATATGCAGAACTTTAAGTTGAGTAAAGAAGAGTTTGGAATTTCTAATGGTGAGGGTTCCTTGTCTAGTTTTCTAAGAATAGTCAATAGGAAAGTCCTATGGCTAGACCTTAGGCTATTAAAGAGGAAAAACTAAACCTCGACCAAAAATGAGGTCAACATGGTGAAAATTTGAGAAAAATCTATGGAAAAGGCATGGATTTGTTAGTTTTAGATTTTAGGAGTTTAGTTTAGTGATTTGGAGTTGAATGTAAATTTTTTTTTTTAATTTTATACATTTTTTAGAAATGGAACCAAGAATGAAGAGGAGTAAGGGGAAGGCTCCTTTTGATTGAACCAAGTTTGTTGGTTCGAGAGCTCATGATTGATACGGTGTTGCACTGCAGTGAGAAAGTTGATTCCTGAGTGGTGTTTTAAAAGTGTGTGAGGAGGAGTTGAAGATTTCATTATCACCACCACTGGGAACAGTTCTGTTGCTTTTCTACTGTCGCTATGATTTTTTTTGTGCGAGAGTTCTACGCAAATCTCCCTAAAGCTGATGAAGAAGGATTCATGGTGAGGGGGAAGATAGTGTCTTTTCCCCCAGAGGTAATTAATCTACTGAGGAGGAGTTAGACGAGATTATGTCATCTTTGACTGATGAAAGAGGGCTTTGGTAGATCACAAATAAAAGAAGAGTAAACTTTTCTACTTCAAAGTTGGATGCCAATGCAAAGGCATAACATTATTTTAATTTTATTTCATTTTATTTCTGCTCATCTGCTACCTACAAATCATTTGAGTGAAGAGACTCAAGATCCAGCAACCTTGAACTATTACATTCAGCAGTTCAAGCCTATTGATATTGAAGCTTTAATTCAGAGAGTTATTACCATTTCTGTCGTCTCTACTACTACTGCAAGTTTGGGATTCACATCCTTGATCTTTTCTTCTTGATCTTTTCTTTATGCTTGCTAGCAGGCTGGAGTTAAATTTGACAGCTGGGAGGAGATCTTACAGCCAATAAAGCCCATTACCAGTGTGAATGTGAAATCTTATTCACAACATTCTATTTTTGGTTGGAGGAGTGGATTCTCTAGTAGTTCTACTGCTTTGACATCATGAGCTTCTACTTCACATGCTTCTACATACAAGGTCAAACTTCTGGATCTGTTTCTCAGTCACAGTTATTATAGAGGATTTTGGACAATGTCAACCATACTGCGGATAAGGTATCAAACTTAGAACATTTTGCTGATCATATGGATGGGTATATGAAGAGACATAGTGATTATGAGGGTGAATCAACTTAGCTATGGAAAACCTTATGAGAGGTAACCAGGAAGTTGTATTTCCTCAATACTTGAGATATCCACCATATGAGCCTGCAGCTTTTTGGCGTAGTGATGATAGTGATGAAGAGGAGAATGATGATTAGAGGAGAGATAGTGATGAAGAGGAGAATGATGATTAGTTTGGATATTTAGTTTTGTTTGATGTTTTTAGTGTATGTGTTGTTATGAACTATTGTTAGTGCAGTTGTTCTGTACTTTGTGTTTTGGTTTTAGTTGTTATTCTTGAGGCTGTTATGTTCTGTTAAATACACCTACTATGATGTATTTTTGTTTTGTGAGTAGTTATTATGTTTAGTGGTAGTAAATATGATAATTATGTGGTTTAATGTATTTAGTTAGTCTGTGCTGAACTTAATTATGGGATCTTAGGAAGTTTTAAAATCTAACTTTTTACTTTAAAAAGCTGCATGTTTAAAATTTTCAATTTACTATCAGTTATTTTTTTTATGTTGCAGTCATGTATGTTTGTTGGTGTGTTTGTTTGCTTTTATGCTATACTCCGTTGCATAAAAGTCTGATGAATCTCTATATGTTAAGAAAATTAAAATTTGATCAATTTAAATATTTACTACTGTTTTAATTTTTGTACTTGCATATTTAGGAAATGAAAATTCATGCAAGCATATTATTTTTAGTTTTCATTCCGGTCAATACTTATATGATCCAAAAATGTTTTATTTTTATTAAAAATTTAGGTTTGGGGGGGACTGAAAATTTTTCTTAAGAACTAAAAAATTTATTTGTTCTCAAATGTATTCATGTAAATTTGATTTGATTTGAAGAAAAATAATTATGTATATGAAGTTATATTAGGGAAGTAAAATTTTGAATATAGAAATGAGTAAGAGAATTTAGTTAAAATTTATAGTTAAAAACTTTTTAGTGTGGAAAATGCTAAATATAGTGTAACTATCTTTAGTAGGAAAAATTGTATTTTTGAAAAATTTAGAAGATTTAGATTTTTATTTACAAAACTTAAATTTCTTTTATTGAAATTAATTTTCAAAACTATTATTGTGTTTTTAAGTAAAAGAAAAATATCAACTCTTTGCTTTAGGAAAGGAAGAGTTGGATTCAAAATCATTAAACGTCTATCTAGATACAGTAATCCTTGCCTCAAAAAGAAAAGAAAAAGAAAAAGAAAAGAAAAAGAAATAGAAAATGAAAAGAAAAATAAAAAGAAAAAGGAAAAAGAAAAAGAAAAGAAGAGAAGAAAAAAGAAAAAGAAAAATTGAAAAAGGGAGGAGAAGCTAGAGGATTACTGCATAATCAAAGATTGGTTCAACATCTGATCTTTTGAAAGTATAAGACTTAATAAACCCTTAAGCTTAAAGATATAATATAGTAAGTAAAATTATGCTTAATAAATATTTTTAAGTGGAGAAGATAAAATATCTAAACTCTATTTTTGGAGAATCTACAATATTTATGAATTAGATAGAAACTCATATTTTCATGTTTCATAACATTAAAATTCTAAACTCTAAGTTGGTCTCATTTACTAATATTTTTTATAAATTTAAGATGTTAATACCTATTGTGAGAATATGTAAGATCTGAGATGGTATTGTCTCAGTCAACAAATGTTTAAAATCACATATTGATTTCATGAATGAGAATGTAGCTCATGGTGTTGAGTGCAAATAAATAAGGAAATAAACTTTTCAAGGGAGTAGAATTAGAGTACTTTAGAGTGACATGCTAAAGCCCCCAATTTGATTTATAGTTTTAGGTTTTGATAAAAGATGTTAGCCCCCAGGTGGAGGGAGAAGAGAGAACTCTAGAGTGAGAGTTGGTATCTTCCTTACCTAACCAGTCTTCAAGACTATTCAAACTATAGGTTAGCCAATATTGTTTATAGCATCTCTAGTAAGGGTAAAGAATATTATTGCTCCTATTTGGCACAACATATTTAGCATACTTCCCCAACAGAATTTTTATACTTATTACTGATTCATGAAAAGGAAAAATATATTTTACTTATATAGTCTTCATCTTACAAGTAGTTGGTTAAGTTAATTAGTTGCTTACTTCATTTTCAAATATAAAAAATTATAAAAAGAATCAAATTTTCATTCCTATTATACCATCTTAAGTTTAAGTAAGAATATTTTGTGAAGTAGATTTTTGTGATCTAAACTTTCTAGTTTATTTTAAAGTGCATATTGTAATCTTCCCTGTGGGTTTGATATTCAGCGCTTAATCAAAAAGTCTTATATTACTTGATAAGGATATGTGTACTTTCTTAGTATCTCATGTTTAACGATTATAATTGTATTCTTATTTGATCATAGTGGAAAACTTACTTAGCTTTTGCTTTGGATCAATTTTTAAACTTTGTTGTAAATTAAGATTAATTGTTAAGAAAATTAAACATATAATCGCATACATCCCATTTTACATCTATTTAAAAAGTCAGGATCAGTGACCCGACCTGCGATTACACAGTTTTTTTTTTCATGGCCAAAAACTTAACCCGATTTCTTTAGGCGGCTAGTGTGCAAAATGGATATGTATTAAAATTTAGAATTTGATTTATATTTCACACACTACGGGTTCTATGCAAGTATACGTATAGTTTCAAGTAATATAGGTCTTTCTTTAAAAACCTCATTATCGATCCCACAGGGAAGCGAGGTAATAAATTCCTTAGATTAATCCAAATCTACTATTATCAGGCTTTAGTTTGAAATTTTTGAAAAGTTTGATTTACCTAACTTCACTAATTTACTCTAAAATTAAAGTTAATTAAATTAAATAAAAATCTATTCTAAAGAGACTAGTTAAATATTGGAAAGTTCTTATATAATCAAAATCTCTTTTCCCTTACAATGAGATCATAATCAGTATAAGAATCAAATGTTTAAAATTTAAATGTTGTTTTGTGCCAAGTAGGAGCATACATATTCTTTACCCTCTCCCGAGTGCATAAGGAACATTAACTAACCTAAAGTAAGTTCATAATTCATATGGTTATGTTGGGTAGGTTCTAGCCTATCACTTCCAAATTACCCACTGTACTCTCTCTATAAGACTAACCAAACCTCAGGTTCTAACCCTAGATCAAATTTGTAAAGGTTCTAGCATGTTACCCTAGAATAACCAATTCATTGCCTATCAAAACTTATCTCCCTAACTATTTGCACTCCCCGCTGGACCAAGTCTCCTCTCATCCTAAGGGTTAATGTGGTATCCACTAGTTTTGTGAAATTGTAGCCCTCCCAGATTATTATTTTGTAACAGATTTTAATATTACAAATGGCCAATTTGTAAAGTAACTTAAGAACCGGTGAAAACATCATCACAATTTTTTAATAATAGAAATCTTCAAACCATTCTAATCCTACGCATGATTAAATTTCATCACAAGGAGAAAGATTAAGGAAAACTACTCACTAAGCATTGGAAAACATAACAGAAAACTTCATATAAATGAAAGCAGATTCACTAGAAAAGTGTTTACAATAATTAAAAGACAACGAAGAACACAATATTTAGCTTTTTCCCTCTAAAAGAAAGATAAAAATCTCTCCAAAAAAATAACTTACTGATCCACACAAAGCTTCTACAATTCCTTACAGATATCTCTCTAAATTCCTCACCAATCTCTTAAGATAATGTAGAAATCTACATTTTCTACTCTTATCTAAGACCTCTAGACGTTCTTAGGGATTCCAAGAGTTTGAAATGCCAAAAGGTGCCTTATAAACTCCTTGTGGCATCTAGAGTCATCCACAACCTTTTTTTGGCACCTAGAAGCCAGAATGTAGTGCCATGGCACCAGAACTGAGTGAGATTAGTGCCTTAGTATCACATTGTGGTGCCTAGGTGCCACCCTGCTGGCAGCACCTCCGTTTCGCCCCGTTTCAGCTCCAATCCGCTCCAATTGTTATACCTACAGGATAAACATAAAAAATAACATTTATTTAAAGTGCAATTTCATTCAAAAATATGTGATAAATGTGAAGAAGATTAAGAATAGATACAAATTTTCTTCCTTGCTCAATTTAACTCCAAAATGCACCATTATTGCTCCATTTTCTCCAAACTCCATTTCTTGTAACAGAACCCAAAACTTGCAAAATATCTTTCTTTAAAGTGCAATATCATTAAAAAATAGCATCAAAAGTATATAAAAAATAGGTAATTTTTAGGCTATCAGTTGGTTGGGTAGGAAACATTGGCTGTCATCCAAGCAGACAAGAAGGAGGCCCATGAAGTTCATCATGATGAAACCTCTTGCTCAGAGACTGTTAAAGTGGCAGGCTAATAGAAACCCCTAATGGTCCATGCTAAGGATTATTTGTAAGGTGTAAAAATGATTTATTCCAAGTTTGAATCTTTTATTAATTTTCATAAAATTACCACTAACAAACTAATCTTTATGGAGAAAAAAATTGTTACATCACCTATTTTTGGTTCTTTTAAACTCATAGTCACCTGCTTGTCTATTTATATGTCGTTAATTCTCTTTTTAAAGAATCCTCCCTCTCATAACATAGAAATGATCCAAAGAAAAGAGAAAATGAAAAGAAGAATATATGATGAAAATAGACAAACAAATTTAAAAAGAAATATGGAAGGCTTATATACAATAATTCATGTGTGAAAGAAAAAAAAATGTAAAAAGTAGGTTATATAATAAAAATATACAAACAAATTAAAAAAAATACGGAAAGCAAAAATATTAACACACAATACAAAGTAATTCAAGTCAAGTAAAACAAAGAACATAGTCTTAGTGTCGTCGGGTAGGCAACATATCCCAAAAAAAAAAAGTTGGTCAGGCTTCGCATATACACATATAATCCTATTGTTATACATCAAAGTAGAAAACCTAGAGTTAAGGTACAATGCACAAACTTACTGCGCCCTGTCCTTGTAATGTAATTCTCACAGTAAGTGCCTCAGAAACCATGTCTGTAACTTATTTCTACTACAGACTCCCCTATGCACTCTGAAAGGTACATAATAAAATCTAAGAAAATCTCAACTTGCTTGAAAACCAAATTAGCATAAAAGCTACCTATATGCAACATGGTGAACTATCCTCAATGGGAGGAGAACTTAAGAACACCTACAGAAAAGGCATTAGCATAAATCATTATACCTCCTTCCTATTGGACATGGATGCCTCTGAGAAGATTGACCTAATATATTAATGCACAAATCCCCACCCAGTAAACACACAAAGTGGCATATAAAATGCCTGGCTAGGGCATAGTCTCATGAAATAATAGACATGAAAAGAAAACCCCAACTACACACTAGCCCTAGTCTAGCAATCTGTCTAACACAAGGTGACCTAATCACAACATCTGTGTTCACACTATGGGTAAGGGCAACCACATGACTTTGATCGGGTCACAATTATTGACCCTGTCCTAAAGATCAAAGAGACCAAAGATGGAAGAAGCCCTCCTCTACAAGGAAAGTCTAAATCTCCAAGGTAAATAATCCTCTAACTCACTTAGCCCTTAAGAAAGTGAAGTGAAGGTGGATAAAAAGAAGACATGGAAGAAAATTTATAGGAAACTAGAGTAAAGATGAGAAGAAAGGCTAGCAAACTTTAAAACTCCTCCTTTCCAGAGCTCTCTAATTTTCCTTTCCACTCTCCTTACATATTGAACAAGATTCCTTTGTATGATGTTAGTTATTCAGCCTATCTAGCCCATCTTCTCTACATCATCTATTGAATTGAGGCCACTTCACCATTTTCCTAATGAATTCTCATCAAAAAATGGTAATGAGGCTTTCAACGTTTGGTTTGCCCATAATTGGAAAAATAACCAGGTTAAATGAGCTCAATATCCCCCAGGTAAAGCACAATGGGTTCCTCCATTTTCAAATTTTTAGTGAATCTTTTCTGCCAAAAATTGGGTTGGGCACACATGCACCTAGTTTTCTATCACAGACACTTTTATTTGAGTGGATAAGCTCCATTTGGGGCACATATGCAACCCCTTCTTGAGTTAATGCCAACAAATAGAACCCAAGCTATTTGAGCAGCTATGCACCCAAAGCAGGCTGCATATGTACCCCCTTCATTTCCATTTGCATCTCTTAGGATCCATTGGTGCCTATGCACCAAATGGGGTGGCGCCTAAGGGCCACCCCTAAAAATTTTTTATTCTTAGTCTTGGTCAAGTCTCTGCGAGAAGGATTCCTATGGACCCTTGAACCACTGAAGGATATCCATGAGTTAAAAATACTTCTCCCACATTTGGGTGGACACTAGGGGTGCACTGTATTGGATGAAAAATACCTGTTAGGACTAAGTACAACTGTAGTACAAACCCAATTTAAAGTTTGAATGCCAGTTGAGGAATTTGTACTAATTCAAAAGTAACGAGAAATCACATATCATTAAAATATGAACCTTTAATTTAAAAATAAACATTTTAAATGTTTTGAATTGGGGGATTTTAGTGTCAACGTGTGTTTTAGACACCCGCACAGGTGGGTCAGTCTACACTTAGATTTTTTTGTAATGTACGTGAGAGTGTTCAGTGACTACCCTTGACCATGAGAGGCTCTGTATAGATGGAATAGGATCATTAAATTCAAAGGAGAATATTAAATATTTCCCATGTTGGAATTTTTACCACTCAACTATGAGCTCTTTTGGGTAGGGGTGGATCAGTACCAATCCTAGTCTCGTGCTCGAGGCATGTACCAGGTGGTCAAGATGGATATCTTGGATTATGGGAGGCTATGAGTGAGAAAAATAATGTTTTGTAGCTTTCATGTAGACATCCCACACATGTAAAATCAAAAAGTGATGCCAATAAAAGACCCCTGACAAGTGTGTTGTGCAATTAAGCATGGCGCACTTATTGGAAGCATCCTAGGAAAATCTTCCTTCAAGCTAAGGAGACATCCTAAGCAAAGATAAAAAAAAGAATGATTAACCAGGCCAGGTTTACTAGATAAGGTATAGTTAAGGTGTTCTACTTGATCATATTCATAATGATAGATCAACCTGGCTGACCGGTACTTCAAAACAACAGAACAATCTTGGACTCTACTTGACCTATATTCACAATGGTAGAGGAGATGTGTCAATCATCTCATGTAACCCAAGTCTTCTAATAACTTCTTGGTAGAGCAACCAACTGTGATGACATGGTTCCTGTCAAAAGAACACACCCATTACAGTAATCATGTGACTATAAAGTTTGAGGTATCATGAATAAAGTGGCAACTGACCAGTGACTTAAAATGTGTGGTCAATTGAGATGGCTTGATCATTTTGAGTTACCCCAGTCTTTTGTTATCTTCTAACTAGAGGAATTGACTGCAATACCAATGTCCTCGTGGAAAAAAACATCCATCATAACAATCAGATGACTATAAAGTCTAAGGTATCCTTATTAAAGTGGCAACTGACTAGTGACTTAAACGGTGTGGCCAACTGAGAAAGATCGATCATCTCATGTTACCCATGTCTTTTATTATGCTCTCATACAAGGTACCAACTAGAAAGTCCTACATGGTTCTCATCGAGTGGATACGATGCCATAAATGTCAAAAGATAATACATTCTCAAAAAAGAGTTTACTGAAAGTCTTACTCCTCAAGAGATATTGTAATATGTGGTCATTAAGTTAATATATCAAAAGACAAGATATTTTTTGTAAAAGAACTGACCAAAAAGTCATATAGCTCAAGAAATATCATGATGGGTGGTTATAAAGCTGAAGTTTTCAAATGACAAGGTGTTCTTAAAAAACATTGACTAAAGAGTCATATGTCTTGAGAAACATTATAATAGATGGTTATAAAGTCAAAGATGTCAAAAGGTAATATGCTCTTATAAAAAAGAATACTAAAGTTAATATTAATCGAACGGTCCGAGAGCTTCCCTCGATCATATGTCAATGGGAGGAGAACTTAAGAACACCTACAGAAAAGGCATTAGCATAAATCATTATACCTCCTTCCTATTGGACATGGATGCCTCTGAGAAGATTGACCTAATATATTAATGCACAAATCCCCACCCAGTAAACACACAAAGTGGCATATAAAATGCCTGGCTAGGGCATAGTCTCATGAAATAATAGACATGAAAAGAAAACCCCAACTACACACTAGCCCTAGTCTAGCAATCTGTCTAACACAAGGTGACCTAATCACAACATCTGTGTTCACACTATGGGTAAGGGCAACCACATGACTTTGATCGGGTCACAATTATTGACCCTGTCCTAAAGATCAAAGAGACCAAAGATGGAAGAAGCCCTCCTCTACAAGGAAAGTCTAAATCTCCAAGGTAAATAATCCTCTAACTCACTTAGCCCTTAAGAAAGTGAAGTGAAGGTGGATAAAAAGAAGACATGGAAGAAAATTTATAGGAAACTAGAGTAAAGATGAGAAGAAAGGCTAGCAAACTTTAAAACTCCTCCTTTCCAGAGCTCTCTAATTTTCCTTTCCACTCTCCTTACATATTGAACAAGATTCCTTTGTATGATGTTAGTTATTCAGCCTATCTAGCCCATCTTCTCTACATCATCTATTGAATTGAGGCCACTTCACCATTTTCCTAATGAATTCTCATCAAAAAATGGTAATGAGGCTTTCAACGTTTGGTTTGCCCATAATTGGAAAAATAACCAGGTTAAATGAGCTCAATATCCCCCAGGTAAAGCACAATGGGTTCCTCCATTTTCAAATTTTTAGTGAATCTTTTCTGCCAAAAATTGGGTTGGGCACACATGCACCTAGTTTTCTATCACAGACACTTTTATTTGAGTGGATAAGCTCCATTTGGGGCACATATGCAACCCCTTCTTGAGTTAATGCCAACAAATAGAACCCAAGCTATTTGAGCAGCTATGCACCCAAAGCAGGCTGCATATGTACCCCCTTCATTTCCATTTGCATCTCTTAGGATCCATTGGTGCCTATGCACCAAATGGGGTGGCGCCTAAGGGCCACCCCTAAAAATTTTTTATTCTTAGTCTTGGTCAAGTCTCTGCGAGAAGGATTCCTATGGACCCTTGAACCACTGAAGGATATCCATGAGTTAAAAATACTTCTCCCACATTTGGGTGGACACTAGGGGTGCACTGTATTGGATGAAAAATACCTGTTAGGACTAAGTACAACTGTAGTACAAACCCAATTTAAAGTTTGAATGCCAGTTGAGGAATTTGTACTAATTCAAAAGTAACGAGAAATCACATATCATTAAAATATGAACCTTTAATTTAAAAATAAACATTTTAAATGTTTTGAATTGGGGGATTTTAGTGTCAACGTGTGTTTTAGACACCCGCACAGGTGGGTCAGTCTACACTTAGATTTTTTTGTAATGTACGTGAGAGTGTTCAGTGACTACCCTTGACCATGAGAGGCTCTGTATAGATGGAATAGGATCATTAAATTCAAAGGAGAATATTAAATATTTCCCATGTTGGAATTTTTACCACTCAACTATGAGCTCTTTTGGGTAGGGGTGGATCAGTACCAATCCTAGTCTCGTGCTCGAGGCATGTACCAGGTGGTCAAGATGGATATCTTGGATTATGGGAGGCTATGAGTGAGAAAAATAATGTTTTGTAGCTTTCATGTAGACATCCCACACATGTAAAATCAAAAAGTGATGCCAATAAAAGACCCCTGACAAGTGTGTTGTGCAATTAAGCATGGCGCACTTATTGGAAGCATCCTAGGAAAATCTTCCTTCAAGCTAAGGAGACATCCTAAGCAAAGATAAAAAAAAGAATGATTAACCAGGCCAGGTTTACTAGATAAGGTATAGTTAAGGTGTTCTACTTGATCATATTCATAATGATAGATCAACCTGGCTGACCGGTACTTCAAAACAACAGAACAATCTTGGACTCTACTTGACCTATATTCACAATGGTAGAGGAGATGTGTCAATCATCTCATGTAACCCAAGTCTTCTAATAACTTCTTGGTAGAGCAACCAACTGTGATGACATGGTTCCTGTCAAAAGAACACACCCATTACAGTAATCATGTGACTATAAAGTTTGAGGTATCATGAATAAAGTGGCAACTGACCAGTGACTTAAAATGTGTGGTCAATTGAGATGGCTTGATCATTTTGAGTTACCCCAGTCTTTTGTTATCTTCTAACTAGAGGAATTGACTGCAATACCAATGTCCTCGTGGAAAAAAACATCCATCATAACAATCAGATGACTATAAAGTCTAAGGTATCCTTATTAAAGTGGCAACTGACTAGTGACTTAAACGGTGTGGCCAACTGAGAAAGATCGATCATCTCATGTTACCCATGTCTTTTATTATGCTCTCATACAAGGTACCAACTAGAAAGTCCTACATGGTTCTCATCGAGTGGATACGATGCCATAAATGTCAAAAGATAATACATTCTCAAAAAAGAGTTTACTGAAAGTCTTACTCCTCAAGAGATATTGTAATATGTGGTCATTAAGTTAATATATCAAAAGACAAGATATTTTTTGTAAAAGAACTGACCAAAAAGTCATATAGCTCAAGAAATATCATGATGGGTGGTTATAAAGCTGAAGTTTTCAAATGACAAGGTGTTCTTAAAAAACATTGACTAAAGAGTCATATGTCTTGAGAAACATTATAATAGATGGTTATAAAGTCAAAGATGTCAAAAGGTAATATGCTCTTATAAAAAAGAATACTAAAGTTAATATGACTTGAGAAAGTAATAGGTGGCAATAAAGCTGAAGATGTCAAAAGACAAGATGTTCTCATAAAAGAGCCGACTAAAGAGTCATATGGC
Organism: Phalaenopsis equestris; assembly: GCF_001263595.1. Lineage (NCBI taxonomy): Eukaryota > Viridiplantae > Streptophyta > Magnoliopsida > Asparagales > Orchidaceae > Phalaenopsis > Phalaenopsis equestris. The sequence goes on along the minus strand of NW_018251779.1, from coordinate 5,552 downwards.
TTGAGAAACATCATAATAGATGTATATAAGGCTAAGAATGTCAAAAGACATGATGTTCTCATAAAAAAAGTTTAATAAAGAGACATATGGCTTGAGGAACATCATATTAAATGGCTATAAAGTTGAAGATATCAAAAGACAAGATGCTCTCATAAATGATACAACTATATAGACATTGCCCAGAGGACTCTATTGGTAAGAGAGGCCTTGGCACATTCAAATTGAGGGGCATTAATTCTAAAGATTAGACCTTGCCCAAAAGAGTTCAATGTTGTCTCATATCCCAAAGATTTTGTACCATCGTCATTTATAACCTTCGATGAAACCGAGGATCCCCGACATCATGTTGCACACTTCTGGGCAAGTTAGTGCAATGTGGTGGGTAGTGAAGCATTATTGTTCTGCAAGTTCTTCAGTATCCTCTTAGGGGTTGCCTTTGGATGGTATGCAAAGCAGACCAATGGCTCAATTAGGGCATTAATAGAGTTATAATACCTTTTTGTTAAACTGTTTAATGGGGCTCAACACCAAATCACTATAGGCAATCTCGTGGTAAATAATTAAAGGTCAACATAAACTTTACTAGATGGTCCCCAAAATTATAGTTGCGTAAAATCAATAAGGTTGACTCCGCTTTGCAGTGATGCCAAAAACTTGGTTTGTTATATTATGAATAAGAAATTGAAGCAATTTATGTTGGGATTCTATGCAAGTATACGTATCTTTATCAAGTAATACAGGACTTTCTTATCAAATATCGATCCCACGTCCACGTGGAAGGTTTAAATTCAAAATGGAAATTTAAATTAGGAAAGTCACAATAATAAATAAAATCTACTATACTAATTTTGAATATTTAATGTGCTATCAAAATTAAGTTATCAAGTACTAGTAAAACTGTAGAGCAAAGCTAAACTATAACTGTAAACAATGTTTTGTGACAAATGGTTCAAATTTAAGAAAGTATACTTCCCACTACAATGAATTTTTGATTAATGATAGAGATAAACAGTTTGAATTTTTATTGTGCCAAATAGGAGCAGTCCTAATTCTTTACCCTCGATCAATTGTTATAGAGAATCGTTGGATAATCTTAGGTTTAGTCTCTAAATTCATGGTTAGGCTAGGAGGATACTGGCTCTCACTCTAGAGCTCCCACTTGCCTTCCACTGAAGGCTAATGCTCACTTTAGTTATTAAACACTAAGACCAAATTGGGGATTTTAGTCTATCACCCTAGAATCTCTAATTCTTCACCCAGTAATTTATATTTCCCTATTTATTTGCATCCAACTCTATGAATGAAACACTCCTTCATGGAATTGAATGTGATTATCACTTTGTTGTAAAACTCAAACTCCATTTCTTAGATAGTATGTTTCACAATAGATTTTAACATTTCAATTGGCCAAATCAAAAAGTAAATTAAGAATGGAGTGAAAAATCATCACGATATGTTTATATTTTAAAATAGGCACATCAAAATTATCTCTTCATTTCACCATATCTCAGAGTAAGGAGAAAGACATAGAAATTTACTCATACATCATGAGAAAGATACAATATGAGAAAGACACAACAAAACACAAATTTCATAAATAAAAGAAAGTTTATAAAATACTAATAAACAAACAAAACTTATCTGACTCTTCCTCAAAGCAAATCCCTTGTAGCCTTTTTTTAGAAATGTAGGAAGAAGATATCTCTCACTTTTATCCTTCTCCAACACTCTTACAGACCGAATTGAAATCCCGTTGCCCGCTTTGGAAGGACGTTTTAAAAAATTTTAGTTTTGAAAAAGATGAAGTCAAACTGACCCCATAAATTTCATTGTTTAAATGAAAGAGCACTTTATCTCAAATCCTGTATCTATCTCGAAGGATGAACACAAGAATTGAGAGTGAGGCTCGATCAAATAAACTAGAGAAAGTTATGACAT
>NW_018251779.1:992-1987 GCF_001263595.1 Phalaenopsis equestris | reverse complement strand
TTGATTATGTTGATTTTTCTAATCCTCTTTTAGCAAGTGGATTTCAACTTAAGTTCACCACTAAGTCCTTAAGACCTAAGTGAATGTATTCAGTGTGTGTATTGATTTTGAAAAGATTTAAAACTTTAAGTGATCATTATCAAGATCATTTAAATATCCTTTTAATTATTAAACAAGGGTGTGAAATCATTGATTTCCAAAGTTATACCCCTAAATTCAAAAGTCATTTTATGCTAATGATGTTTCCAAAATTTTGATAATTATGAGAATTATTCTTTTATCTTATAATTTGGCGAAGTGAAGTGAGTTTGTACTAATTAAGCCCATTTTTTATTGCAAATCATCAAATGAGTTAATTAATGTCAGAAATTAGCCATTTCCCATTTTGATTAAGCCTAAATGTTCATTAAGGCCAAAATATCCAAAATTATAATTTTGCCCCTAAGGGTCCAAACTTTTATAATTTGTCAAATTAAAGTCAAATGACTTTAAAATTTTTATGTAGCCCTAGTGATAGGTCAATTAAGACATCAGAGGAGAAAACGTGGATTTTCACAATTTAATTTAATTCATATAATTATTTTTATGCAAAAATATACATTTTTAAGGAAAATTTCAAAAGATGAACAAGACAACTCCTAATCATCTGAAATTTTTATGTGAGCTAGCCCTAGACTAGGAAGTCATTTGGCCAAAATTTCATAATTTTTTAAATTTTTTTGTGATTTATTAAAATTGATTAAAGTTTTGGGGATTTTAACAAAAATAAAATATTTTATATGTTGAAAAATATATTTTATATTTTTGGAAAATTTCCTTGAGATCAGGGAACCCAGAAAAAAAATATTTTGTATTTTCTAATTTTTATTTTATTTTTTAGAATTATTTTGGTGAAAATTCTATTTTTAAGCCTTAAAAATCATTTTAAGGTTTAAAAATAGATATCTTTATTTTTTGACCTTGGAAAAATATTCCAATAATTCCTAAGTGTTTAG
>NW_018251779.1:321-891 GCF_001263595.1 Phalaenopsis equestris | reverse complement strand
TTTATTATTTTTAATTATTAAAAATAATTAAAAATAACTTAAAAATCAAGTTTTTATTTTAAATATATTTTATTTTTATTAAATTTCCCTAATATTAGAGAACTCAAAAAAACTAAGTTTAATAATTTTTAGAATTATATTTTGATTTTTAAAAAATCATTTATGCTTCAAATGTGATGGTCACTTTTAAAAATCAATTAAAAATATTAAATGATCTTAAAATGACTTGAAATTTTTATGGTGAATTCTCTGAATCATGAGCCACAGTGCACAACAAAAATCAAGTAATTTTGATCTCTGTGTGCTTCAAATTAAATGTTTTAAGCAAATTAGAGTTTGCTCAAAACAATGAATTTTTGTAGAATTTTCTAGTTCACATACAATTTTCTATAATTATTTGAATAGAAAATGCATAAAAACTTAGAAAATTATGATCTCTGTCTAGAGATCTCCTATGTCTTTGGAAAAATGCTCAAATTGTGCACCTAGACAGAGGCTACAATATATAAAAAATTGGAGTTAAGGTATTAATTCCATATGAATGGAGAATTGAAAAACCCCTAACCCTAA
>NW_018251779.1:0-309 GCF_001263595.1 Phalaenopsis equestris | reverse complement strand
CTCTATTCACTGAGCAAGAGGGTATTTTTATTTTATTTTTATGAATTTTCTATGCAAAGATATGGATTTTTGAATTTTAGGAGCTATTTTCTGAATTTATTAAATATCCTATTTATTTATTTAAACAGTGGGCTGACTGGATCCTCGAATCATGGATCCTCGGATCCGTCGAAAAGCCACGCGGCGCGCTTCTATTCGCCGCCGCCTTCTGAGTCAGCTGCCACGCGTCCCGCTGTTTCGTTCTGGATGATCATCCGGCTTGATCTCAGCCGTCCATTTAATACACGCGAAGATGGACGGCATCCGTTC
>NW_018251778.1:0-13342 GCF_001263595.1 Phalaenopsis equestris | reverse complement strand
TGGTACTTGAGACATAGAAGATAGTGAGGAGGTACAGGAGCAACAACTTCCAAGTGATGAAGGCGAGTTGCTTGTGGTTCGAAGGGTCCTTCAGACTTAGGCTATGAGAGAGTAGCAGTGACTTCGCCACAATTTTTTATGCCCATTGCACTGTGAAAAGATATGTGTGGTATTAACATCGAAGGAGGTAGTTGTGAGAATGTGGTGTCCACACATACGGTGGACAAGTTGAGTCTCACTATGTAGAGGCATTCTCAGTCATATTCCCCGACTTGGTTGAAGAAGAAGAACAACAATGTTAGCATTGACAGAAAATGTCCAGTCCAATTTTCTATTAGAGATCAACTATCACCAAGTGTGGTGAGATGTTGTACACACTGACGTATGCCACATTTTGGGAGACTATGACAATTTAATCACAAGACTCAACATGATGGGTTCAAGAACATTTATTCATCAAGAATTAAAAAATTCTTAGTTCTATTTTTTTTGTGAAGTCCGAGGTTAGGTGTTTTTGCCACGTGATCGATTTTGGTGATTTTAGAGAATAGTGAGGCAGAATAGTTGACACAGAGAGAGGGCGGCAACTACAGAAAGAGTTTCACGATATCCTGATCGATGGCTTACCGTTAGAGCTGTCATCATTAAGGGAGGTTTAACATGTCTTCACTTCAATGAGTAATGAGTCAACCTTGTGCTATTTTCAGAGGACTTTGCAGAGTACACTTAGCATGAAGTTTCAGTTCAGTTCAATAATATACCCACATATGGTTGGATAGATAGACATAATAACTCGCAATTCGTAAAACCTTCTCAGGTGTTTTGTGGGATAGTGCATCCGACAATAAGATCCATGTGCTTCTAGAGATGCAGTTGAAGGCCCTCCAATACAAGGATATTACAACGTTTCTACTACTTTCAACGTGAACTTAACTCCAAACGATATTACAACGTTTCTACTACTTTCAACGTGAACTACCGAACTCCAAACTATGAGGAGACAGAAACTTCGACTAATAAGGTCGAAACTCCCCCAATTCTAGAGACTAACACGAGGCATATGGGCCTAAGACACCTGAACCAGGTGTCTGCACCTGGTGCGCATAGACGGGTTTGTTTTAGGCTTTTGAGGGGTAGACAGACCCTTCAAGCATGGAATTGCCGCCCAATTGGGGTGGTGCCCACTCACAGTTATTCTATGGTTCTATTTGCTTTTGTGATGTTTAGAGTTTAATTTTTGCTGTGTTTTTTTAGGACAGCCGTCAGCCTCTCTTTTCCCTCTACAGGTTATATTATAGAGTTTCAAGTGATGTTCCGTTTGTATCTTGATCTCCAACTAGATTTTATCCTACATATACCCTTCGCCTTCCTTTCCTGCATCGACCCCCTTCACCCTTGTCACTCCTCCATGGTTGTCACCGCCTAGAAAACAACAGACCTGCTATTTTTCCCATCCAAACAAGTTGTCGCCACTCAAGACAACACCCCCATTGTTGTCCTTGTTGGTCACCCCTTCCCCGTACTGCCACCACCCTCCAGCGTGCTAGCCGACCCACTTGTCACTTCCCTGGAGGTCTTAATCCCTATGCAATCGCCACCCTAGATTCAGCCCAAGTTCTAGTGTTGTGTGTTATTTTATTGCAATTTCAAATTTCCACGTTGTTTTGTTGTAATTTTTTATTTGAATTCAATAATAATAATTGTTTTCCATTGGATGTTGTTAAATTTTGGTATCAACTTTAATAGCATATGATGGATGCTTTTCAATAAAAAAGTTGGACTATCTTGCTATAGATACATTGAGATTGAAAAGTTTTTCATGTTGCCAAGCAACTTTTTGTTCAATTTACTTCATTACTTTCCCTTTTTTAATCTCTGGCATAGCTGTAAATTTTCAATGTTTATTGTTAATTTATTAGAATAAATGAAGGAGAAGATTTAGGATGTAAGATAGAATTTTGTTCGAACTTCAAATTCAATTTTAAATTTGAATAAAGCTAATTATTTGGATATAAGTTGGTTTTGTGGTAAATTCTTTGAAGAGAGTGAAAATAAAAGGTGGTTAAGACAAAATTGAAATCCACAGGATATAGAGTACGGTCTTCAACATAAACAAAAAGAAATTAACAATGGTGGAGAAATGACTCAATATCTTAAATAATAATTTATTTCAAACTAGCAATCTTGCATAAGAATAAACAAGAAAAAAAAACACTTTGACATTAATTGGATATATGATGACATTGAAAACAACTATAAGGCATATAAAAGAATACGAAAATGATCAAAAGAGTAAGTAATAAGATGATAAATCATCACTCATCATGAAGATGAACATCTCCCATAATGGATTTAGGTTGCAAATTTTATGGTTAAAATTTTGAGAATATATGAAAAAAAATCTCAACATCCAAAATAAGAATTTTTGTGTCATGAACAATCTCATATGGCTCAGAATTCTAATGTTTTATATCTGAAATAAAAAAATACAAATAGCTTGAAGACAAATAATCAATGGACTACTAGTAAATTGATAACAAACAATAATGGATTTCACTGTAACACACCTAATAAAATAATTAAAAAGAAAATAAATCAAAGATTCATAACAAAAAAATAGCTAATAATTTTTGTCCACAACACCCATTGCCATTTATTATTTCCACCATATAAGAGCACATTCTCCTTAATAGGAACAACCAAAGTGGTACCACTTACTCCAAATGGTCATTACTACAATGGTTTTTATTTCCGTCTAAAAACTAGCAGCATAGATCAGATTAACAACAATGCTTCTTCATGCTTAAAAAATATTATAAGTGTGTGCTGGGAGGAGGGAAGGTTGTATTATTTAGTAAAGATATGAAAACTCAAAACTCGCTCAGATTTTGACAACTCAATTTCAAGCTCCATCTCTAAGTTGAAATTAATTTAACGTTTGGCCTAGTTCAATCGAATGTGGATCAACTCAAATAAAAATAGAACTCAAAAGGATTATTTAAATGGAATATATAACATGTATTATATAATATTATGTATAATTCACAATATAAAATTCATATTTAATATGCAATTAATTATTAAATAATTTATAGTTAACTCTAAATTAATTTTGCATCAACTCAAGATGAATCTTTTTGAGCTGAATTGGCTTGATTCGACATGATATCAACCTTATATAGGGAGAAACATTAGGCAAGAATATTAATCAACCCTTAAGCAACTTGTAAAGCCACATGTAATCATGAAAGGAAAAATTACATGCCCATTACATATGATAAAAGTTGTATCTAATGTACCATTGAATCGAGGTTGACTTGGGAGTATCTCCAAGACCTTTTCCACTCAAGAAGAACCCATCAAAACAATGATTTCTTTTACTGGACACAATTTTTTATACATGAGCTGTTGATACTAAAGGTTTTACAAAAAGAAACCTACCCAAACAAAACCCATATTCGATCCCATAAAAAACAAATGTGTGGCAACAGTATTGCTAGAATCCCAAGTCCACATCTATGTCAAAATTGTACATTCCTAAAAATTAAGGTTAGTCTCTAAAATTTAGGAAAAGTTATTGGTTTTCTTTGTTATGGAATTTTTCCCTTGAATTGTGGAAACCCAATTCATAACTTTGTCAGTGTCTTGATTTTAGGAATAAAAGCTATTTCCATGTGTTATTATACATCTATGATAAAGTTTGATTAAAATTTAGCTATCCTTATCCTTCTATAAATAGGGAATTAGGATCTTATTTTGTGGACAATTAGTTATGGGAATGGAATCAAATTTGCCATTCTAGTTCCTCAATAATGAAAAAAAATAAAAACTTCCAACCATCCTTCTCTTCTCCCTCTATTTTAACATCCAGCACCTGCAGGATTCATTTCTCCTACAGAAGCAGAAGTTAAACTCTAGCCTTAAGCCTCTAGGTTTTTATTTAAACACTAGTCCTACAGTCACTATAACGCTAGGCCAACCTTTATCTTCTATTTTCTAAGTTGGATCTCCCTTTTCAAAGCTCGAAATCTTTCCCAAATTTCAAAAGAAGAGAAATATACAAGAAATTAAAGCTCCTCACCTCATCAAATTGAAGAAAAAGAAGAGTAAATCACCTGAAGGAATTCTTGATGCTTGGCAACCTCTCCCTCGGGATCTTCAATTAAAACGAACTTATAGAAGGTTACCACACAAAACTCTGCATCTCCGTTACCTCCGCCTTCTCCTTTACGAAATGAAGAAGAAGAGGAGTCAAACACAAGTCGGCCCATCACCGAGCAGTGCACGGTGCTCCGATTGCTCTTCTTCGAAAACGATGTCTCAACAGAGATTCGAGCAGAGAAATTAGGTATCCGCCAAGGGAGAGAGGGGACTGGAGAACAGCGGGGAAGAGGAGAGGTTACACAGCACGAGATAGCCATTGCGCGGGCTTAAGCTGCTGTTGGAAGTAGTAATATATATATATATATATATGGTAAAATAAAATAAAATTTAATTAATTTCTAACTTAAATATATTATAATCACTTCTTAATTAAGTATATTAAATAGTTAATTTATTTAATATTGTGATTGTTAATGGGTTGCCTTTAAGCTAAGAGAAACCTTCTATATCACAATTTTATCCAATATCACCTCAATTTTTAAGGCTTCCACATGTATTGAGCTTAATCCTACATTAGATATATCAAAAATTTAATATTGTGAATATTTTGATCCGTCAGCTATTTGTTAGATGTTTAATTTTTTAAGTTAAAAACGTAATATTGTTGATGCGTGCTAGAAAATTCGCGGCGGTAGAGTAATGAATTATCATCCTAGCGTTGCACGAGGATTCAACGCACACTCAAATGAAAGTGAAACAACCAGTGATTACACCATAAGTTTTTATGTGGAAAACTCGTAAAGGGAAAAAATCACAAGGTCTGACCTAGTTATAAAAATCCATTTTATGTTAATGATTACAGCAACCCCTTGTCTCGCAGATGGGAAAAAGTTGTTATATTTTCATATTACAGCGTCGTCTGACGGTGTCCGGTCAACTGTGGTCGGCGATGATCGACGGTGGAAGACAGTCAGTGATGATCAATGGTGGTCGGCGGTGCGGTGGTCGACAGAGGTCCGCGGTGATCGCCGACGATCAATGGTAGTGGACGGATGTCAGCGGTGATCGCCGACGATCGGTGGTGGTCAGCGGTGGTCGAAAGAAGTCGGCAATGGTCGCCGACGTTCGGTGGTGGTCGACGAAGGTGGACGTGACAGGGATGATGCTGGACTTGAGCTCTTTCTCAAAGCTTCAAGTTCTCTCTTAAGCCTCCTTCTCTCATGTGAGGGTTGGGGCTCTATTTATAGAGTTCTGGGTGCAATTAATGCTGAAATATGAACCATTTTGATCGGACTGTCCAGCGAACTTCTCTCGGTCGAATGACGTTTGATGAACATTTGAGTGTCTTAACAATGCCGAAATTGAGCAATCTCGGGTTCGGGTTCGTTGGATTCGTCTTGTCGAGACGCTCGATCCAACTATGAACTTGTTAAATTCGACATCTGTTTGATCTTTCAAATGCCTCCGGAAATCTTCCAAGAATGTTTTAATGATTTTATTCGGGTTTGATCTGACTCGAATTGGACTATTTTTTATTTCATTGGGTTTTTCTCATATGGCCGGTCAGTTTGACTATAAGTTTGTTGAAATCGGAACTCTGGATGACTTTTTAATCGAAGTTTGAATATTTCTTGTTCAAAAACTTGCATTGAGATTCATGTTGAATATTTCTTGTTCAAAAAATTGCATTGAGATTCATTTTGGCTGATGAAATTTATTGGTGAAGTATCAGTTGTCTCCCTATTTTCGTGTAAGTATAATTTTTTCGTCCGAAAATATCTAGATCCAGAGTATATATATATAAACTTTTACTTGACAAATTTTCTTAATGTTCCCATATGCTTTTATTTGCTCCGACCCGTCGTTTTAATGATTTGATAATACTTTTAATTTGCTTTAATAATTTCTTAATTACAAGCTTAGGTAACTTTAATATAAATGAATGCTAGAATGCTAAACGACGGGCTGGATGGAAACTGAAATTATTATTATTATTATATATTTCTTATATATTTTTTTTTTATTAATGAACATTTAATGACCTTATTTCTTTTTCAGCCTATAAATAGGGCTAAAGGAGAAGGGTAAAGTCGCGGCAACGTCTTACTGCAGAGAGTCGAGACAATGCTCTGTGGCGGCGCGTCATGGTGACGTGTCGCAGCGGGCTGTCGCGGAGGGGCGATGTGATGCGTTGTGAGCAAAACGTCGTGGTGAAGCGTAGCGATGGAGCGTCGTCGCGGTGAGACAACATGTTGCGGTGGAGTGTCGCGGCGACACGTTGCAGCGGTGGAGTGTCACGGCGACACGTTGACGCGTTGCAGCGGTGTGCGCCGAGATGAGTTGCGGCGGATGTCACGACGACGCGTGTCAATGGAGCGTCGTCACAGGGTGTCACGGTGGGCAATGTGTTAGGGTGGAGTGTCGGGGCGACACTTTGCAGAGGTGCGTTGCGGTGAGGCAACGTTGGGGTGTGGCGGTGTATCGCGGTGACGAGCTAGCGAAGTATCGCAGTGGCATGATGCGTTGGATGTCCAATATCATGAAAAAAGTTAAGGGGTGAAGTCATCAGTTGATTCAAGATTTCTCAGAAGAAAATCATTTTGAGAGTTGTGGTGTCAAGTGTGCATAATTGTGGTACTAAGCTACAGTGCAGAGTTGCAGTGCTGAGTTGCGGCACAGAGTTGTGGTGCAGAGTCGCGGCGCAGAGTTGCGACAAAGAGTTGCAGTGTCGAATTGTGACGCAGAGTTGCAGTGTCGACCGAGCGACAATGCAGAGTTGTGGTGCTACGTTGCGGGGAGGCATTGCAGCGAAGAGGAAAGTCGTCTTCATCTTGCGTAGCAGGCAAGCAACGGGATCTTCTTTCAGGTTGCGACGAAGAGAAAAGTCGTCTCCATCCTATATAGCAGACAATCAACGTGATCTTCTTTCTGGTTGTGGAGAAGAGGAAAGTCGTCCCCGTCCTACGTAGCAGACAAACAACTAGATATTCTTTCTTATTGCGGTGAAAAGGAAAGTTGTCTCTGTTCTGCGTAGCAGACAAGCAACGAGATATTCTTTCTCGTTGTGGTGAAGAGCAAAGTTGTCCCCATCCTGCGTAGTAGGCAAACAACGTGATCTTCTTTCTTGTTGCGGTGAAGAGGAAAATTGTTTCTGTTTTGCGTAGCAGACAAACAACGAGATCTTATTTCTTATTGTGGTGAAAAGAAAAGTCGTCCCCTTCCTGCGTAGTAGGCAAGCAACAATATGTTCTTTCTTGTTGCGATGAAGAGGAAAGTCGTCTCTGTCCTACGTAGCATGCAAGCAACGAAATCTTCTTCTTCGTTGATATCGTGCATTCTGCAGGAGATTCTAGTGTCGCTCTTCCACATTCCAGAGGTGATGAGGAAATGTTGTAGTTTTCCTACTGCACTTTGAGGGAAAGATTTTCATGCTTGTGGTGGTGATATTTGGAGACCCCTTGATGATCATCAGAAGTATTGGAGTTTTGGGGAGGCGATGCCGACTCTACTTGGAGATGAACGAATTTGTTGTAGCTCTTGTACAATTATATGTTGGTTATTGTATCCTTTTGATGTGACATTTGTAAATGAAAATAATTTATTTCTTTGTACCTCTTTGACGTTGCTTAAGAGATTATCGTGGCTTTTCAACCGTATGAAATTCTGCAATTAAAGTTAGCACACTCATTTTATAAAATGAAGAATCACGTACCTTTTACGGTTCTTGTCTTTTGAGGTTGTGCTCTCTCGAACCTACGCCTTATAGGAGCTTGAACTTGTACCTATTGGGGCTCATAACCTTCTGAGGTCTTTCGTGTATCTGTGTCTTTTGAGGCTTAACTTCTTGGAGCATTGTAGTTTTCCATCAAGTCATGTCTCCTTGGATCAACTTCTAGGGGTATGGTTGAAAAAAAAATCATTAACGATGTAAGACCAATTTTACGTTGTATAACAGGAGATGCTCGACGGTATTAACTCCTAATGAACAAAGTCAGATGAAATCCACTGAGGATGGTTGACCTATCTTAGGCTGTTGGTCAAAGTTTTCGCTTGACAACCGTAACCTGTTATGGAAGAGGTTGAAGGAAATCCACTAAGGATTTTTAACCTATCTGAGGCTGCTCGTTGAAGCCTTTGCTTGACTACTGTAGTCTGTAATGGAAGAGTCAAATCGAGTCCCCCTGAGATCAATTAATCCCAGAATGAGGTGTCAGATATGCTCTGCGTTTCTCGAGACTGGGGTGTATGTTACAATAGACCGTATATTTTCTTGGAACTATGGTTGCAATCATACTCAAGAAAATATTTGACAACTTGGTAGTTGCTGCTTTTGAATCTCTTGCTCTCCTAGCGGGGGTATTTTCCATATAAGTTTGTAAAACAACACAAGTATTGGGCCTTGAAGAGAACAACTTCCTGGTTTAGCTGAAGAGGAACTCCTGTACGACGAGGGGACACGGAGGAACCATTCTTTTGCAGTGAAGATTGCCCCCTAGTCCAGGATAGATTCTCGAAGACTTGTAATCTGAATATGGGATGACTTCCCACCACAGTCGTGCCTGGGACGTTGACATGAATGAACTTTGGAGACTGCAGTGAAGGTTGCCCCCCAGACTGGAAGAAGTTGTGAAATACTGTGTCTGAATAGGATGCAAGGAAGACAACTTCACTACACTTCACTACAATCATGCTCGGGACGTTGATGTGAACGACCTTTCGAGACTGCGGTGAAGGTTGCCCCCCAGCTTGGAAGAATGCTTCTACGAAGATCTTCAAGACGTAAAGGAGGTTCTTTAGCCAGTTGGATGATATACATCATTGGGAAACGAAGAAAGGGATCAACTTCATAGAATTGAAGACAATGTCGAACAGGACTTCGTTTCCCACATACGACGCCAATCTGATGCGTGCTAGAAAATTCATGGCGGTAGAGTAATGGATTATCTTCTTAGCGTTGCACTAGGATTCAAAACAGTGATGACACCAGAATTTTTTACGTGGAAAACCCGTAAAGGGAAAAAACCACGATGCCTGACCTATATGTAAACATTCACTATAGGTTGATGATTGCAGAGACCCCTTCCCACTAACGGGAAATGATTACTAGGTTTTCCAAGTTACAACATCGATAGATAACTTCTGGTCGGTGGTGGTCGACAGTGATTGGTGGTGAGCGACGGCGATCAGTGGTTGAAGACAATTGGTGGTGCTTGATGATGACAATAAGGATGAGGGACTGTCGTCGGATGTCTGCGGTGGTCGACGGTAGTCGAGGACGGTCGGCGGTGGTCGACGGTAGTTGATGACGGCCGGCGGTGGTCGACGGAGGTCAGTGGTGATTGACAGTAATTGACAGTGGTCGATGGTGGTCAACAGAGGTCGGCAGTGGTCGCCTCGGTGGTGGTCGACGAAGGTTGACGATGGCAGGGATGATGTTGGACTTGAGCTTTTTCTCAAATCCTCAAGTTCTCTCTCAAGCCTCCCCCTCTCATGTGAGGGGCGGGGCTCTATCTGTAGTGTTTTGGGTGCAATTAATGCAGAAATATTAATCATTTTGATCGGACGGTCCAGAGAACTTCCTTCGGTCGGATGACGTTTGATGGATATTTGAGTGCCTTAACTATATCAGAATTGAGCAATCTCAGGCTCGTTGGATTCCTCTTGTCGAGACGCTCGATCCAACTATGAACTTGCTAAATTCGACATCCGTTTGACCTTTCAAATGCCTACAGAAATCCTTCAAAAAATAGTTCAATAATTTGATCCGGGCTTGATCTGACTCGGATTGGACTATTTTTTTTTTCATTGGGTTTATCTCATCGAGCCGGTCAGTTCAACTATAAGTTTGTTGAAATCAGAGCTCTGAATGACTTTTAATCGAAGTTTGAATGTTTCTTGTTCAAAAAATTGCATCGATATTCGTGCTGACTGATGAAAATTTATTAGTGACTTATCAATTGCTAACTTGAGATTGAACTTTATCGTCCTTTTAACTATACTCTTTAATAAGTGGTATTAAAGTTAGTGGTTTGTGTTGGCTAATTTCATGAATAGTTCATGAACTTTTTGTCTCGCATCATTATTCAATGCCTTCTACTAAGATTAGCTAATTTCAAGAAAAAGTGATCGCCTTGATGAATCTATATTATTAAATGGGTTCTTAATGCGTGTTACTTGATGACATGGAAAAGAAAAAAAAAAGAACTTTCATTGACAAACAATAAAGTCAATGTGGAGAGCTCCTATTAAAGGGGAATATTATTAAGGTGCATAAAAATATTAGAAGGGAAAAAAATAACTTGGGGTGATCTCATATAGGAAGTTGTCTAATTTAGGGGCCCATAACTTCCATGAATAATCTCTATTTATTGTCAAGTTTTATAATGGTCAATCCTATCAAGATTCAGCTTGTCAATGATCAATCCCTAAAACGTTATCAAATCAAAATCATCATGCACATCCTTTGCACTTCATGGTCACTACATTACCTGGTCTTCATCGCCACTTTTAAGAATTAAGCTCACACTTAATTTGATTTATTATTGACGCTCTATTTACACAAAATCAATGCCAGACAATTTAGTATAAACAAAATAATCATTGTGGGTGTCGTTGATCTTATTAGTATTTATCATTATTTGGAGAGTCACTCAAAAAATTAATTTTTTCTATTATCAAAAGAAATTAGTGAGATCAAAATTTATAACTTATATCTTCATGTGGGCTCTAACTTGGAGGTTACCACCCTGGACCATTATATCAGAAGCTATGTGGGAGATCTTGCGCACCAATTATGACTTGACCTAATGCTCATTCACAATAATTGATTATCATCTTGACAACTGGAATAGTTATTCAAACATGGGTTCATATTCTCAATTTCAAATAATGATTCATAAAATACCAAGTGACCAAGTCACTCTACAGCAATAATAATCTCAATAACTACCAAGAGACAATAAAAAAGAACACATCTATTTAAATAATCTATGAATTAACATCCTAGAATGATACCTTAAAATTACAACCTACTTAAAGGTCATTGACTTCTAAAGGTTTAAGCTAAAAGATTTGACAAATTTTATGATTCATACTAAGTTCATGATCAATCACCAAAGTTATGTTTTTGATGACCTCTAAGATAAATTTGATTGGGAGTAAGTTGAATCTCACTCAACTTAAGGTCCAATAAAAGTGACCTAATTATAACTCCTGGGGGCACCCCCAAGTTTATTAAATACTCTAATAATAACTATAATCTAAATAGTTAAGATAATCTAAATAGTTATTTTAATGTTATGGATTCATTAATATGGTGCAAGAAATATTTGCTCAAAATTGATTGCCTTTGTTAAACCACATAAAGCATTATTAGTCATATGACCTTAGTGAATCCTTCCCACAAATAAGATTATTCTAAATAAACTACATGAACAACTAATTTGTGACTTAATTAGCATGATCAAGACCCATAATTTAGACTATTAAATTAATCAAAAGATTTTTTATTGGATTAAAAGTGAGTTAGTCAAGGATTAATTACTTTCTAAGATATGGACTCCAATACTTAAGCCAAATCACCTTTACACTAATTTTTTTTTAATAAGACTCGTGAATATCAAATAAATCATGTCTCTCTCTATAAATTTCTTAAATGCATATCGACGTGTAGACATGTTTTTTTAAAATATATATAAGGCATAAACAAGATAGTTTAATGAATTCTTTTTCAAAACTACATTGTTTATCATATTTGATTTTCAAAGAAAACACATGTTTGAAATAAATATAGTCTCTTAATGCCCCTATAAATCATAAAAATACAACTAACTTGTATGATGACTATGACACCCTAGAAGGGGGTTGATTTGAATTGAGGTTTTAAAATAAAAATATTATTTTAAAGTTATTTATTTATTTTAATATTATTTTGTAAGAATATTAACTAACACAAATTTTAAAAACTTGCGCATAAATTAAAATGCAAGATACCACATATGTAAGTAAAGGAAATAGCAAACATAATATTTCTACATTATTTGGTTGACCAAGCCTATATCCATGCAAGCCAACTCTCGAGCTAAGAGTTTACTAAATCTGAGGTTTGTCAACAAACATTATTTCTTCAAATCGAAGAAGTTGCTTACAAGTTAAGTACTCTTTTACACAATTGAGTACAACCCTTTCTAAGTATAATAATTTTACTAAATCTGAGGTTTGTCAACAAACATTATTTTTTCAAATCGAAGAAGTTGCTTACAAGTTAAGTTCTCTTTTACACAATTGGGTACAACCCTTTCTAAGTATAATAATTTTTTACTAAGTCAAATGTATTTGATAAAGAAGAAAAAATATACATAACGGTATAAATTATATAAGCTTAAATAATCTTGTAACAAAATGACCTAATAATCATTTTGCTCGTTATAAAATAAATTTATATTTTATGTTATGTAAATAATATTATTATAATTTTCATTGTATGTTGGAGGAATCACGGGGGTAGATTGATAAGTTAACGTCTCAGTGTTGTACGACAATTCAACGCACAAAAATAATTTTAAAATAGCAGAAGGAGACATCAATATTTTTTTTCGTGGAACAACCCATGAAAGGGAAAAAAATCACTGGTCCTAACCAATATAAAGTAATTCACTACAAGTGTAAGTACAAAGATACCCCATGTTCTTACACCAAGTAGAGAAGGGTTAAAATTTTTCACCAAATATAATGATTGTTCATATACAACACTTGGTTTATTTTTGTATCCACCACAAAAATTTTGGATAAAAACATTCATTCAATATTTGATAGTTTGTATTTTAAACTAAACAATTTTTTTCTCTATTTAACCCAAATGTTAGACAATGTTTAGATTAACCTGAGTTACTAGCTTTTTATAAGAGAAGCCCTATAGTTAATTGCATATTAAGAGATAAAATCTCTTAATAAAACTCTCAATTAAGGTTGAGATTACGTCTCTAAGAATTTCAAAGTTTAATTTTCATAGTTAATTAATAGGAATTTAAAACGAGAAAGATCAAAGCAGAACAATTCTTATCAGAACCCAAGGGAGAAGAAGTAGCACTTCAACAATCATAATATTTATTTTTATTGAATATGAAAGATCATTATATTTGAAAGTTTAGGACTTATATTCTACGTATCTAATCATAAAAAAGCCTAAGAAGTAATGACTTGTGTTGCACTAAGACGAACAACATTGGAATCCTAAGAA
>NW_018251777.1:3340-3555 GCF_001263595.1 Phalaenopsis equestris | reverse complement strand
CTCGCTCTCCATAGCTCATGCTCTCTTTCTCCTTCATTCGCTCTGTCACTAACTCTTTTTATTACTCTACCTGCTCTCTTTTCTCTTTCTCTCTTTCTTCTTCCCTTACTCCCATCTCCTCTCCCTCCATCACTCTCTTTCTCTCACTCATTTTCACATTACCTCCATTTTTTTCTCACTTTTGTCTCTCTTAATCTCTCACTCTCTATCTCTTG
>NW_018251777.1:1438-2883 GCF_001263595.1 Phalaenopsis equestris | reverse complement strand
TAAAGGAAAAGAGAGGGAGTTAGAGGGAGGGAGTTAAAATGAGAGTGTGAGAGAAAAATGAGAGAGAGAAGGAGAAAGAGGGAGAGATGGATGGTTAGGGAGGAAGGGGATAAAGATTGCTGAAGAGGATAGAAGAGAAAGAGTGAGAATGGAAAGGGAGAGAGAGATATAGAGAGAAATAGTGGGATGGAAGGAGACGAGAAGGGGGAGAGAAAGTTGAGAGAGAGATGATATAGGCTAAAAGAGAGAGAGAGAGTGAGAGGGAGGGAGAGATAGGGGAGGGAAAAAGTGAGAGAGGGAAATAGCGAAGTGTGTGAGATATAAAGTAAAAGTGAGAAGGATAGACATTCAAAGGGGTGAGAGAGAGAGATAAATAGAGTGAGAGAGGGTGGGGTAAAAAGAAAATTTGTTTGGTGAGATAAAGTAACAAAACAGAGTGTGAGAGAGTTAGAGATTGAGAGAGTTAATGTTGGAGAAGAGTTAATGTTGGAGGGGAAGAACATGAGAAAAGTTCAAAGAGTATGTTAAGAACAAGAGAAATAGTGATAGAGGGAAAATAAGAGGCAATAAGAGCATAAGACAGAGAAAAATAAGAGGCAATAGGCAATGAGAGCATAAGACAGAGAGTAAGAGAGGGGGATTGAGATGATGAGTGTTAGGAAGTGTTAGAGAGGGAGGGAAGGAGGTAGTGTTAAAAAGAGAGAATAAGGAATAAAAGAGAGAATAAGGGAGGGATGGAGAGGAAGCTAAAAAGAGAGAAATGGAGAGAGGGAGGGGGAAGGAGAGTGGTAGATAGAGATAGAGAGAGAAAGTGAGATAGAAAATGAGCTATAAAGAGAAGTGTCCAGGAGAAAATTAAAAAAAAGACAACTATGGGAGAAGGAGAAAAAAGTGAGAAAGATGACAGAAAAAATTGTTAGTTAGAGATAGTGAGGTAGAGAGAAAGAGAAAGGAGGGAAGAAGGGAGAGGGGTTAGGGAGAATGAAGGAAAAGAGCAAGATATAGCAAAGTAGATACAAGAGTGAAAAAATGAGTGTGAGATAACGAGCAAGAAAGGAGTGGAGTTACAAGAGTGAGAAAATGAGTGTGAGATAATGAGCAAGAAAGGAGTGGAGGTGTGTGAGTAAGGGAGAAAGAGATAAGAGAGTGAAAAATAAAGAGAAGAAGAAAAGAGAGAAGTTGATACCAAGAGGGATAGAAAGGGATAGAGAGAGACAGAGAGAGATGGGGAAAGAGGGAGCGGAATGAGAGAGCAAGAGAGTGGAAGTGGGAGACTGTGAGAGAGAGATAATGAGAGAGAGGGGGAGAGTGAGAGGAGAGAAGAGAGGAAAGAGAGAGATAGGATAGGAGAGGGAGCTTGAGAGAAAAAGAGAGTGCTAGAAAGAGAGAGAAGAGTGAGTGGCGTAAGAGAGACTATCAGAGAGTGATAGATGGAGGAACCAGAG
>NW_018251777.1:0-1412 GCF_001263595.1 Phalaenopsis equestris | reverse complement strand
AGAGAGAGTGAGTGGGTGAGAGAGGGGTGAGTGAAAGAAAGGGAGAGAGTATGACATGAAAAGAGAGTAATGACAAATTAAGGATATAAAAGAGAGTGAGAGAAAGGATAGAAACAAAAGAGAGTGCTTGGAGAATAACATCAAGGATCCATCTTCTTCTCTCTCTATATCACTAATTGCTCACTTTATCTCCTCTCTCTTTTCTCATTCCCTTGCTATCACCCTCCCTCACTCACTTATTTTTCTCTCTCTCCCTCTCACTTCTCGCTCTCTCTCACTCACTTATTTTTCTCTCTCCCTCTCACTTCTCGCTCTCTTCGCTCTCTCTATCCCTCGCTCAGATTATTGTCTCTCTATCACTCTTCTATCTCTCTCCCGCTCTCTATATATCTCTCTCTTGGTCCCTCACTTCCTCTCTATTATTTCGCTGTCTCTGCCTCCCCCTCCCACTCTGATCAAGTCTCTCTCCCACTCCCTATCCATCCCTCCCTCATTTCTACACACTTTCTACTCCTTTCTAATCTTTTACTCTATCTCTTCTTTTCTCTCTCTCTCACCTCTCTCTATCCTTCCATCTCTGTAACTACCACCCTCCCTCCCTCTCTCTCATGTCCTCTACCATTTCTGTTTAACTCTCCTTCTTTCACACCTTCTCTCTTCTTCTTTCTCTCTCTCACTCTATATATTCCTTCCTCTCCTTCATCCCTCCTCTCCCTCCCTCTACCTCTCCCTTTCCCTCTGCTTCTATCTCTCTAACACACACTCTCTTTCTTGCACATTTCTCTCTCTATATATTCTCTAACTCTTTCGCACTCACTTCCAATTTATCTCTCTCGTATCTCCCTCTTCTCCCTCTTTCACAGACAAACACTCGCTCCCTCTTCCTCTCTCTCCCTCTCATTCACTTGATCCATCTTTTCTTCTCCACTTCTCTCTCTCACTCACTCATTCACTCTTGCCTCTCTCTCCCTCACACACACACACTTGCTCCCTCTTCTTCTCTCTTCTTGCTTTCTCTTTTTTGCTCTCTCTCTCTTTTATATCTCACACATTCCCTCCCTTTCATTATTGCTCCTTCACTTGATCTTTTCTTTCTCTCCCATCTTTTTCTCTTCTAATCGATATTTTTTTTCTCTCTTTCTCACCTTTATCTCTCTATTTTTGTTTGGTATATTCATACCTTAATATATGAACAATAAGACAACTTTTTATTGATGTTGAAACTCATAGAAAATAAAATGATTTTATGAATGGAGTTAAACATGCAATATTTATTGAAAAATGTATTCATGTGCTCTTTTTCACTCCCTCTCTATGAGAGAGAATAATGAGTCAGGAAAAAAAAAGTTAATAAGGAAAAAAATGAAGGGAAAACTTATTAAGGATTGAGATAGAGGTTGAGAAAAGGATTG
>NW_018251776.1:63228-67384 GCF_001263595.1 Phalaenopsis equestris | reverse complement strand
AAGTGGATTGAAGCACAAGCTTTACCTTGTTGTGACGCTAAAAGTGTTTCAAGATTTTTAATGATAAATATTTTCACTAGATACGGAATGCTTAGAATGATTATCACTGACGGAGGATCCCATTTTAGAAATAAATATATTCAGAGATTGGCAGAAAAGTTTACTATTATTCATAGAATCTCTACTGCCTATCATCTGCAAACTAGTGGGTTAGCTGAAGTTTCTATTAGAGAGAATAAATAAATACTTGAAAAGACTATAAACCCCAGTAGAGTAGATTGGTCCACTAGGCTGGATACCGCATTATGAGCTTACAGGACTGCTTATAAAACTCCTATTGGAATGACTCCTTACAGACTAATTTATAGAAAGACTTGCCACTTACTAGTAGATATGGAGCATAAAGCATATTGGGCAATTAAAGAATTAATTATAATTTGAAGGAAGCTCGTAAGAAGAGATTATTATAATTAAATGAATTGGAGGAATTAAGAAATAAATCTTATGATAATGATAGAATTTATAAGGAAAAAACTAAATTTATGGCATTATCGTAAGATTGACCAGAAGAACTTTGAACCAGAATAAGAAGTTTTTCTTTACAACACTAGGCTGAAGTTATTCCCTAGGAAATTGAAGTCTTGTTGGTTAGGATCCTATACTATGACTCAAGTTTATACTTACGAAGCTGTTGAGATTGAAGATCAAAAGACTAGAAATAGATTTAAAGTAAATGAACACAGATTAAAATCATATTTTGAGAGTAAATTACCAAATTTTAAAGAGGTTTTAATGATCAGTCAACCTGAATAAACATGAATAGGTTGGGCTGACGATGTTAAGCCAAGCGCTTTATGGGAGGCAACCCATAATTATCTTTATTTTTATTGCGATTATAGTAGTTTTTATTTTAAATTATCTTTAGTTTGTGGTTGTATTATACTGTACTGCTCTTATTTACCCTTGAGTCATCATAAAAATAGGATCCATGGAGAAAAATTGGAACGCATTCGGACCAGAATGAAACTTTGCAATTTTTGCCTTGGGTGCCGACGACGCCATCAACGCTACCGATGGTGCTTTCCCCAGAGTCCCGCCCCCCCCCTCGCCGCCACCGACGGTGGGTTTTTCCCGAGAGTCTGTCAAAATAAATACAAAAGCTCGTCGACGGTGCCCTCGACCCTGCCGAAGGCTAGACTGGTGAGATGGTTGTTTTTGGAGTTTGAATGGCAGTTTTTGGCGATTTTTGGGCAGGAGTTACCCTTTTAAACTCCCATATTTGATTCCTAAGATCATATTTCCCCCAAAAATAAAGTGAAACTCCAACAATTTCATTCCAATGGCGTCCAATTCTCATGATAATCCCAGAATGCGAGTGTTCAATTGGCAAAATTTTATTAGTGCGGAAGCGCAGCGAATCTTCAAAAAAGTACTGGCAAAGAAAATATTAATCAAGGAACGATGATTCATAAATTGCGGATTGAATAATACCTCCACGGAAATTGAAGAGATGATAGTGCGGAGAAGATGAACTTTCACTTCTGCATGGATCAATGAATTATACAAGATCGAGAATGTTCTTGTCTGCCATTATTCCAACTTCATCCCGACAAGAAACCAGATGAACAAGATTTACCAATATTTAATGGATGAAACTGAAGACTGGGAAATGTAAGAAAACGGGTATGTTAGTTTTTCTGCGACACTCCTAAATCCCGTTTCAAAACACTGGCACTTCTTCATTTCTGCGAAACTGTTACCTACAATGATGATCAGAAAAGTTTCTAAAGAAAGTGCTATTTTGAATTACTGCATCCAAAAGGGACTGTCGATCGATATTGGATCAATAATTGTGAAGTCAGTTTTGGGCTTGATCATTCATGGATCAACTTATGGGTTTGGACACCCTTCCACAATTTTCTCACTTTGCAGTGAGTTCCAAGTATCCTATGAAAATTGGGAAAAGGTACTTCTACCTTGGAAACCTTTAGATCCAACTGAGAGATTCCCAGCTTTTGAAGATGAAAATGACATGACTATTATGATAGATCAATCAACTTAGAATTCAGAATTCACTCCCAGTTCAACCCTTAGTTCCTGACAAGACTCTGGTGACCCTACGCAGAATCAAGAAATTGGAGAAAGAGGTACAAAATGTTATGAATGCAATTAATAATATCTCTGATTTGATCATCTAGATTGGAGGATGAAAGAACATTTTAATCACTCTGGACATATTGAAGATAGTTTGATACGGCTGATGAGGAGGATGAAATTGATAGAAGAGGATTCTACTAAAGAATTTCTATACCGACCCTTCTACAACCTCTTCGTACATGTGCAATCAATGGGTGATCTCAGAGGAGAATCTAGTACTGAATCTGAAGAATAGTAGATTTATATTGCTACCTGTCTGTTTATCTATGTAATTTGATTTGAACTTTGCATTTTTCTCTGCTTTAGAATTATGCTTTTAGATCGCTGTATAGTTGAGACTAAGCAAAGGATGTTTTGTTTTCATCGTTTTGAGTGTTGTGGCTTGGATTGCAATGTTGAATTAATGTGTTGAGGTTGAGAAAATACCAAACTTAGGTGTGTTATGTAACGCATATTGTACCCCTTGGAATTTATATATAAATGTGATGTTTTGTGTTGCGAAATTTATTTGTGATAAGTACATCATTTAAACACTTAAAATTATGTCTATAATGATTGAACGGATGTGGTTAAGGCTTGAAAATGATCAAAATTGCAAAAATCTAGGAATTGAACTAAATCAGTAGAGCCCGCCGACGGTGCCTTCAACGCCGCCGACGGCTGAGTTTTTCTGAGAGTTATGTTCAAATTTCAATATAGCGCATCGACGGTGCCATCGACCCCGCCGATAGGGAGCTCACAAAATCACAAAAAAACACCTTTAACCATGATTTTGACCAGTGAACTGCCACTATTCATCATCCACTTCCTCCTAAAAATGCAATTTCTTACCTAAGGCTTGAGAAATCTTGGATTGAGAGGCGATTTCAAGGCATTCAGACACCAGATTTGATCATCTCTAGGTAAGAGCTTCACTCCAAACTAAAAATATCTAATTTTCACCATGGATTTCTTCCACATTGAGGAGATCCAAAAATTTTGAGAATGTGAAGAAAATATTTGGAAGAAATTCATTGAACTTAGTGTTGAACTCTTAAAATTACTTTTGGAAGCCATTATTCGTATATTTGAAGTGTATTTTGGAATTTCTTGATAATTTGATTAGATTAAAATGGCTCCACGACAAAAGAGACGAATTGAGTTCGACGAGTTTCGCTTCGTCAATGCAAAGACTTAATCAAGATTTACTTTAGTATTTAAAGGAAAGAAGTGTATACAAGATCGAGTTTTTGAGAGTCCCAAAGGATAAATTGAACGAGTTATTACTGAGAGGAGGTGGGAAAACTTTTGTTACAGCACCAATAAGCTGATGCAAATATTGTGAAAGAATTCTATGCCAACGTAATCTATTCTGAAGATGGAATCGTTCAAGTGCGGGGATTTCCTGTTGAATTTAATGCCGCCCGCATTAACACCTTATATGAAGTCCCAAACTCTTACAACTGTCATTATCAAACCTTCAGTACGATGGAAGACCCCCTGGGAATGATGTGATCAACTTTCTCTCTGATGGGAAAGGAACGTGGAAGATTAAGCAACGAGAACGGGTAAATTGTTCTGCTTCAATGCTCAATGCCACCTCTAAGGAGTGACACTATTTTATTTCCTCTGCTCTGTTATTGACTTATCACCATAGTGAGGTAACTAGAGATAAAGCTATTCTGAATTTTTGTATTCAAAATAACAAAAATGCAAATGTGGGGAGAATTATTTTTAAGAATATATTAACTTCGTTAAGGAGTGAAACAAGTGGAGGTTTAGGACATCCTGACCTTATTTATGCACTTTGCCAACTTTCTAGAGTGGAAGCTAGAGATGTGGAATGGGTTTACCCTATGAAACCCATTAGTAAAGCCAATTTGAAAACTTATGAATCCCATGAGAAATGGAGAACTCGAAGTAGGAGTCAAGAGCCTTCTACGAGTAGAGATGTCCCTTCTACAAGTTATGACCTTCCACCTTCTAGTTCCCCTACCCTAACTGACTTAATGAATGAGTT
>NW_018251776.1:61853-63206 GCF_001263595.1 Phalaenopsis equestris | reverse complement strand
AATGAAAGAATTGGAGGTTTAGAACGTCGACATGATTATGATAGTGAGTACCTTTAGAAGCATTCCAATTTTGAGATAGCTTATTACGAAGCTCAGGCCCGACACTATAAAGGTGAGCCTGATGTTTCTTCTCTTGAGGGCCCCCGACATACTCAGTATCAGCCCGATCCACCTGCTGATCAAGGAGACAAAGACATAGTTTGGGATTTTGATATTTGATAGTAACTGGGGTACTTGTACTTGTACTTTATTATTTTTGTATTCTTTTGTAATAGAAATGGATGTTTGTGTGTGTTTGTACTTTCATTTTCTTTGTTATGAGGTAATTAGATAATTTTTTTGTTATAAAGTTAATGTGATAGTTAAAATTTGTATGTGCAGTATAATAGATGTTGAGTAGTATTTTGTGAATTGTATTGTAATGTGATTTTTATTTTGCATTTTAATTGTAATTGTCTTGTTTAGTATTGTGGTTATGTTAGGGAATATTGTATTTGTTTAATGTTTCAGTTTTGTACTTATTTAAAAATTTCATTACCCAACAATTTCTCTGATGATTTATATAGAAAGCTTCTAATGTTACAGACCAGGTGAAGTAGAAATTTTGAGAAGGACTGCACAAATTTTAGAATGATGAAAATGCCTAAAATACTGAGGTATGATTTATATTTAGAGTTTTTATTTCCACCTGTATCATTTCATATTTAAAAATTTATGTTTGGGGGAAGGAAGAAAAAGATTAACTATTAGAAGTCCTCTTTTTAGTTATTTTCAAAAATTATTTATATGATTTTATATAGTGAATTTAATTCAGGTAACTATATTTTGTAGCTATTTAAATATTATGGTAGATTTAAAGAAATATTTTTGTAATGAAAATTAATTTTGTAACTTAAGATATTTAGTATAAGAGAATAAGATTATAATTAACTATTTAAGGTAAAGGAAACTATATTTTGAAGTATTAAAAATCTGGAAATTCATTTGAGAAGAAATGATTAGGGCTCAATGATGTAAAGACTATGAAATATTTATAAGGTAAAGGAATGATTTGAGTTTCAAATTTAGGGAAAAAAAAGAAATGTGATGTTCAAAATCATTAAAGGCTATACAGATATAGTAATCCTCACTTGAAAAGGGAAAAAGAAATGATTGAAAACAATCTAAATGAAAAAAAAAAGAAAAGAAAGAAAAAGTATATACAGAAAAAAATGTAAAGGTGAGGGGAAGCTTGAGGATATGCCTAATAAAAAAATTGGCTGAATGGACCTGCCTAAAGGGAAAACTTAAATACATTTCTGAACTTATATTTATGGAATAGGTCTTTTACTAGTAGAGTTCTCATGAAGTTCT
>NW_018251776.1:24604-61436 GCF_001263595.1 Phalaenopsis equestris | reverse complement strand
AAGGGAGTGAATTAGAAACGAAAAGGACCAAAATGTGAAGATTTGAACTAGGGCGCCGACGGCAAGATTTTGGAGGTCTTCTTTTCTCTTCACTAGATACCCTAGGATCTAGCCTTAAGATCTCCCTATTTTGACTCTCTTACAGGACTGGACTGGGACCCACACCCCTTAGAATATCAAGCCATTTCTTTGCTCTTTGCAGTTTCATATGGACGGTTTCAGATCTTCAACATTTGATTGAGTCAATCGAAAAGCCAACATATTGAAGCTCAAATTGAGCTCCTGTAGAAATTTGAAAGACGTAGGTGGATACCGTGGCGCGTGCAACATTTGACTTGCCACTACGAGCAATGTGTTTGACTGGTCGTCACTTATGTGAGGACCAGTCAATAATATACTCGTTAAACGACTCTAATTGGGCCAAAAAATTTTGTTTGTCACGCCACGCACGAATCAAATTTAATTTGACGCGATCGATGATGAATTTTTTTGGATGATTCCGGATGACAAACCCGATCACACCATTGCGTCCGGAACGTCGATTTTAGCTAAGGAGGACACCCAGTTTGTCAGGACTCCGAGCGCGAGTGGATCACACAAAAGTTAATATTTTATTAATATTTTCTTTAAAAAAATAAAAAATAGAAATTGAAGCTCGAATTGAGATCCTATACAAATTTGAAAGACGTAGGTGGATACTGTGGCGCGTGCGACGTTTGACTTGCCACTACGAGCAATGTGTTTGACTGGTCGTCACTTATGTGAGGAACAATCAATAATATACTCGTTAAATGGCTCCGATCGGTCCAAAATAATATACCTCGTCGGTAGCCTCGCCGGTAGCCCGTTGTAACAGACTTTCCCGCCTAAACGAGTCTGGTAACCTTCTCATTATTGAATTTGAACGTTCTCTTTTCCCTTTGAGGTGTTTCTTGTCACCTCCCCGTTTTTCACCGCCGGTGAGCCATTCATCTGGAAGATGGGATGCAATTTTTTTTTCTTGGAAGTTTTGGAAGAGATATAGTGTTGCGATTTTTTTTGCTATTTAGAAACATTCTTTCTTGCAATTTCCACCTTCTCCTTTCTTGAGCTAGCAAGAAATTCAGGTTAGAGGTTATTGGTTTTGAGATATGGATGTTTTTTAAATCTAGTTTTGATGGCTTGATGTTGTTATTCTATTACTTCTATTCTCTCGTTCGAATATATTTTGGAGAAGCTTTCTATCTTGATAGAAATGTTTAGAGCTACTTTTTCTATTCTTATGCTGCTCTAATTTAAACATTTTCAGGGATTATATTCTTTTAAATTTTTTTAATAGATTTGATAGTTGGTATTCCATGATCTTCTTGCTACCCTCATTCAAAATATATAGAAATTTATATTTGATTCTTGAGAACTTATTTGGGGCTGATTTCAAGTTCCCTTTGTTGCCTTAATTAAAAACGTATTGGAAATTATACTTTCAAGCTATTGAGAATTTATTTGGGGCTTAGGTTTTTGATCTACTTATTGCCTTAGTCAAGTGCGTATGTTGAACCTCTCTTTGCGAGTTCTTGATGAAGATTTGGGGCTGGAATGTTTGATCTCTTTGCTGCCCTACTCAAGTGCATGTGTTGAATCTCTCTTTTCAACTTCTTGATGAAGATTTGGGGCTGATTATTTTATTCCTCTGCTGCTTTAATTGGAAACGTGTTGGAGCTCTCTTTTCGAGTTCTTAATGCATATTTGGGGCTGATTACTTTATTCCTTAGCTACTTTAATTGAAAATATGTTGGAAATTATCTCTCAAGTTCTATGTGAAGATTTCGAGTTGATTATCTCGTTTTCTTATTGCCTTATTCAAATACATCTATTGGAGGTTTCTCTTGGGTTTTAAATATTAGTTTGAAGTAGTACTTTTGCTCTTTCTTATTATCTTGTTCGAGCATATGTTGGAGACTCTTTTCATTTAATATGAGAGGTCAATTTAGGGGTCAGATTTCTGCGTTTATTGTTGCCCCTATTCACATGTACCTTAGAGACTTTTTGTTGGATTTTGAACATTTATTTTGAAGCTGATTTTTGTACTTTTTGATTCTCCCACTTGAATAAATACACTGGAAATCGTATCTTGGTTTTAAAATATTGTTTGAAAGCCATGGTTCTTAGCTTTTCTTGCTGCCTTTTTCAAAAATAAGTTGGGAAATAGTAGTTTAGCTTTGAAATTTATTTTTGAGCCAGGGTTTTGTGCCTCTAGCTACCCCCATTTATGATATTTGTGGAAGGGTTTATATGCAGATTTTGAACAACTGTTTTTGGGCTGGTTTTGTGCCTCTAGCTACCCCCATTTGAAATATTTGTGAAAGGTTTTATATGCAGATTTTTAACAACTGTTTTTCGGCTGGTTTTGTGCCTCTAGCTACCCCCATTCAAGATATTTGTGGAAGAGTTATATGCAGATTTTGAACGACTGTTTTTGGGCTGATTTTGTGCTTCTAGCCGCTCCATTCAATTTTTTTTTTTGGAGAACTATATACAGATTTTGAACAATTATTTGGGATTGGTTCTATGTCCCTAACTACCTTATTTGAAATTATACTTTGAAGATTCATATATGGGTTTGAATGATTGTTTGGAATTTGAGTTTTTTCCCTTGTTGGGATCAATTCTGCTTCTTATCGATTCAATTGTAAGCTCCATAGTATTTCGGTTTTGAGCTTTTGGTAATGGCCCGGTTCAGTTGTAAGCCTTGCAGTATTTTGGTTTTGAGCTTTTGGGTGATGAATCGGTTCAGCTCTAAGCTTTGTGATAGCTCGGTTTTGTCTCTTGATGATGGCTTACTTAGTCTTGTTCTTTAATTTAACATTCACATAATTCAATTTTGAGCCTTTATAGATTTTGGTTCACTCATTAATGGCTCAGGTTTAGTTCCTTTGTCGAGCTTAAGTTTATTTGATAATGCTATGGATTTTACATTCCATGTTGAATTGTATTTCATTCAATAATATTTGCTTTAACTCCATTGTTAGATTTGATTCCTTTTACTTTCCTAGAAGCAAATAATATTCATATGTTCCTTTCAATTTTTTTGATAAGAAAAAAAAATTCTAAAATTTCATGAGATGAGCATATGAAATATTGAGATGGCTAATTACTTCGAGACGAGGGGTAACAGGCAATGATGTAAGGAACCATTTGACAGCTTAATTCATAGCTGAAATATAAAATCAATATTCAATTAGTGTGATGCCCTTTCACCCCTAAATATTCAACGACTCTAACCTTTTTCAAAGTGCTTGAGAATTGGTATTTAGGAAAGATCAGATGCTATAAAACTTTGTACATATACCACACTTAGGAAAGATCAGATATTACGGGTTTTACGCAGACATTACACTTGCACAAGAAATAGATACTACACCCACATACAATTTGCAGTTCATACACACACTACACTTTGATGAGTTCAAATACTACATCTGACGTACACATACACGACACTTTGATGAGTTCAAATACTATATCTCACATACACATACACCACACTTTGAGAAGTTCAGATACTACTCCATTCACATATTCACTAAATTATAAGGTTTAAGAATGTCTGATTATAGGGGTGATTCGTTTGTGGCCTCTAGTTGATGTTGATAGGTTGACCTCGATATATCAGTTGCCTGTGGGACCAAGATAAAGAGAAAAAGGGGTCTAGTCTAAGCATATCCCCAAATTAAGATCTAATATCCCATCTTGAGACTTTCATATGCTCATCATTGAACTTTTCTTTTATAATCTGCAAATGTTTACCTAACTCATTTATATCATACAATTGCAATATATTTTGAAGCTTCAGCATAATTTAATCAGGTACGCTTTTATTTATTTAATTTTCGTATTTTATTTTCTGCATATTTCCTTTTTTTGATTTTGTACTGTATTGTACTTCGCTACATGTCTCATGTATTTTTTTACCGCATCTTACAACACAGTCTTTTTGTTTGTTCTTTGTTGTACTGTATACATTTACCAGTATTCATGCTTTAGTTACTACCTTTTTAGTAGGCTTGTGCAATCCCCTAAGATAGGCCATTCAAGGCATGATTTTCTTTTATTCTCTCTTCTCTCTCTTCTCTTCTTGGAACGAGATGACAACGTGGTCGGTTGACGATTCATCTCCCGACAACGGTCGAGACAACTGCCAAAGACGGAAGAATGAGCTTATGTCGAACTTCAATATATTTAAATAATATACCTATAGGACGCCGAGGTTGTTTGTTCGGCACGATGTAAATCCTCACATTATCTTTTAGGACTTTCTATGATTTTCATATCGTACGATATAAGTCCTAGACTTTTTAGGATTCCGAGGTCATCGTTTAATACGACATAAATCCTTACATTTTCTCGGGCTATTTGCCTATGATGTGCAGATACAAGTCCCGAACATCTAAATAATTTGCAGGACTGAAACATCAAATAATTTCTCTTTCAAAGATGTAAAGTCAAACCATAGATTAGTTTGAGATGTCACTGATTCTTCTTCAGTATCTCCTACATCTACTACTTTTCGTTCCTTTGGATTCAAAATATAACTATTACTATTTGAATCTATCCCGTTTGACTTTTCCTATGAACAATCGTGGAAACTTGAACGTTGAATTCTTGAAGATGAAACCTCTGATCATTATCGAGAGTTTTCTTAGGTGACTTCGGTTGTCTAAGATGTAATTAACTATAGGGGCTTGCTCCTATAGGGAATTTAAGAACCCAGATTAATCTAAACCCTATCTAATCTGTGTATTAGATAGGAAATTTGTCGGCTATAAATTTTGCAGACCAAAATAAAGTCATAAACTTTTAAGTTTAGATAGTTAATCCTACCAATAAGTGATATGTTCATCCTCCGAGATGATATTTCATTTATGGTATTGTGCTCAGCTATTTAAATTATTAGATATATGAGGTCTACTCGGTCTCATCATTTTTGAAAAATAAAGGATACCATTTTCACAAAATTAAAATCAATATATATATATATATATATATGTATGTATATAATTGTATTGTATATATATATATATTAAATTTAAAATTTAAATTTTAAAATCTTATCTTCGAAAGAAAAATAGCTGACATACTTGCATTGATAAGGGTGACTTTACAATTATTGAATATTTAATACATACATCTTTATCAAATCTATAACTGTTATTAAGTTTTGGTACAGTTATTGAGGAATTAAATCTTTTAGCAGCAGTATTAATTACTTATATTTTTAAGCATATATAAAGTTGTTGTCAGGCGTCTGTGCCTATTCCAAAGAACATATATGGGAATATGACGTATGTGCCTTCTCTGAAGAGTAAGGATGGGAATAGGGCGTCTGCGCCTATCCCAAGAATATATATGAGAATAGGACGTCTGTGCCTACCCTGAAGAGCAAAGAAGGGAATAGGGCGTCTGTGCTTATCCCGAAGAATAAAGATGGTTATAGGGCGTCTGTGCCTATCCCAAAGAGTAAGGATGGGAATAAGGCATTTGTGCTGACCCCGAAGAGAAAATATGGGAATAGAGTGTCTACATTTATCCTAAGAATATATATGGGAATAGGACGTCTGTGTCTATCCCAAAGAGTAATGATGGGAATAAGGCATCTGTGCCTATCCCAAAGAATATATATGGGAGTCAGAACCTAGGTACTGACGCAGAGCATAACGTAAAAATAGTATAAAGCACTTGTGATGTTAATCCTATATATATGTAGCATGTCAAGATTTGACAAAAAAATTGTGCGATTTTGGGAGATTTTGTGCAAAACATGCAATTTTGTGGGAATGTGAAGAGATTGGTGCAAGACAACATAGTCACGCTGCACAAGCAAAGGGTAAGTAATCTCGAACTTGAGAGAAGCAAACTCAACAAATTTATCATTTTCTTTTCTTGTTGTTTTTATCATATTTAATTATCAATATATATTTTCAAAATATTTTAATTTTAGTTAATTTTCATAAGATTTTAGAACTTTTAATATCGAGCTTTCCTTGTATCATTCCTTGTTTGTATGGCTTCTCATCTATCACATAAGAGAGGGCAATTTGACAAACAAGTTGAAGCTTGAAATATCCATTAATTTACTCCAAAAATAAGCTACAAATTGAGTACATGCTAAAGTATCAAAATACAACATACTGAACATATCTGAATCATTAAAAACTGAATACATATCATGCACTGACCATATCTGGTACATACCAAATGTCTGCTACGTAAAACATGATACAAAAAGGTATCCTGCTGATCATCTTTGGCATGTTGAGCTCCTGATCGAGCTGACCTACTAAGCCACACTCCAGGATAAGAATTCACTTCACGTGTACTCAGAGCTGCAACCCGCTCATAACCCATATAGCTGCAACTCTTCCAGCTCAAGATCTAGATGGAATCCTCGTGGTAACTTATTATCTTGCATTCTTCTGAAGGTTACGGGGAATGTCGCACTCCTGGGAATCAATGTTTAGCTAAATCAGTGCAATTTCTATCTAAGACCAGCATCGATTCCAGTGGTAGCAGAATTTCAACGGACCCTCTGAATTCTCTGATACCAACGATATCAATCTCTTTTTCGAAGAGTATATTTCTTTTGTTAACAAAAGACACAGTGCAAAAGGGTCTAACAAAATCATGATGGTCAATATGAGGAAGAATGCAGCTCCCTTCTTCATAAATAATGATGATACAACTGTTTGGGATGCAGTCTGAAGGCAGTATACTCCATCAAATTAATCTTTTAGCCATTCTCTTTATCACATAAGGCATCAGATCTACCTCATCATATCTTAAGATACCAAGGGGGTTCCCTTGTCTGTCTTCAATGAAATGTAGCAACAACAAGATTGAATGATTATCCTACCTTTTCCGCGCATCCACTTTCTTGATTTCGCATATGTTCTTGGCCTCATTAGACCAGTTTGACCTCTTGGCTTGCAAATCAAACACACAATCCAAAATCCTCTTCTTATCATTCTCTGAGAAGACTCCAGTATATAACGTCAGGCCCTCCAAATATTGACAACTTTGCCCTGGACCTCTTCATAGAAATAAAATTCTCTTCACTTTACCTTGCACATTCTCTCCATCTCAGCTATAGGAATATCATCAAATTGTCGAGGTGGTCTTCTTGTCTCAACCTTTTCAATGACCAGTGCCTGCTCTGTATGTGCAAGTAGTGGAATATATGACTCAACTTCTGTATCTGCTGCCTCGTGACCCCTTACTCTGGCGGTTGTGAATTCTTACAATGAATTATAGAAATATAAGTGTAGAAAATTACATCCTAGGCATTCTATGAATGTTTTTCTGGTAGATACTCCTGTTGGCAGCTCTGCATTACACATTGGACAACCCATATAGGACTCATGGGGCATCTTTGTTTGCATCGGCTCTGCGACTGGCTCCAGCTCATCCTCTGTACTTGGTAGACTAGAAGAGGTTTCTTTCATAATTGGTTCATAAGACCTACCCTCAGGAATTGAGGTAACTAATATGGCTGCTTTTGTCTGTTGTCTTCTTTCCTCTCGTAGAAAGGCTCTATGGTTGGTGTCGCTACGTTGCATTCTTCAAAGTGGTGTGTCAGGCACTCTATCCTCATCGGAACCTATTAAATCTCCTGTCGATGCAGTTAATACGGACTGTAGATGATTGGTCTTCAATTGGGTATTCTTGAGTGATCCTCTTTTTCCTCTTCCACGAGGAATCGTCTTCAGCTCCAATTTTTGGAAGAGACGGCAATCCTTCTTTTTCCCGCTTACTGACAATGTCCATCAGGGGACCTTCATAATTTACATCAACTTGACCATAGTCAAATATAAGCTCTATGACGCCGCTCTGAGTAGCCCTTTCTTTATCTAGTGCGAGATTTAAGTCATCTTTAAAGGAAAAGATCAGCTTACAGTCCGACATTTCTTCTGCAGAAGAAAAAAAAAACATCAGTATGCTGACATCTAGCATGAACAAGAACAAAAATGAATCATCAACAATTTTGATAATTTGAAAATTTTATCTATTCAATTTTATTTAATTTAAAAAGAAAAAAAACAAGATGAGCAATTTCAAAAAAATTTCATTTTATTGAGGTTAATTTATAACAAAATTTTGGACCCAGTCATAGATTTTTGGCCAAATAAATAACACCATAATAATCAAAGTTTCAAAAAGCGAATGTTGATTTCAAGTAGCATCATGTCGGGTAATATATCTTAAGGTATTGACCGTTAACTGGCAGCATAGGTCTTTCACCCCAGAAATCCACCAGTTGGTACGCTCCTCCTGAATAGACATTCTCTATGAAAACTGGTCCCTCCCAAGTTGGTTCAAAATTTTCACCTATTTTACGGTGTGTAAGAATAGGTCTTTTGAGAATGAGAACGAGTTCACCGACTTTAAATTCCCTCAGTCGGACCAATTTCTCATGAGCTTGCACATTCATTGCTTGGTAGAGTTCCAAAAGATGTTGTGCTTCTAGTCATTTTCTCTCGAGAATTTCCAATTCTTTCAGTCTTAGTTTTGTACTTTCTTCTATTGTGATTTGGTTAGCGATGGCGACTCTAAGAGATGGTGTCTGAAGTTCTAGTGGTAGTACTGCCTCGGACCCATACATAAGCGCATAGGGTGTACATTGAGTGAGAGTTCTGAATGTTGTCCGGTAGGCCCATAAAGCTTCTAGTAGTCTATTATGTCTATCTCTCTTACTTTCATCCAGCGTCTTTTTTAAGATCTGCACCAGTGTTTTGTTGAAAGCCTTAGCTAAGTCATTTGCTCTCGTATAGTAAATTGTTGAGTACCTCCAATCTATCCCATGTCGTCTAACAAAATTGTTGATATTCATGCTCTTGAAGGCTGTCCCATCATCAAAAATTACTCTGTGTGGAACACCAAAACGGTAGACTATATTGGTCTTGAAAAATTCTAGAACATGCTTTGATGTAACCTCTCATAACCTCTCGTAATGGCACTCCCTCTAATCACTTGGAGAAGTAATCCATAGTGGCAAGAATAAATATATGTTCCTTAGAGGATGGAGGGTCTATCAGACCTATTATGTCCGTGCCCCAACACTCGAATGGCCATGAGGTGATAGTTGGGTGTAGCACATTCGGAGGTTGGTTTAAGACCACCCCATGCACTTGGCAAAGGTGTCACCTTATAGCTGTATCCAAACAATCGAATATCATCGTTGGTTAATAATATCCAAGTCTTTTGATCATCATCTTCATCTTTTGGTTTGATTGGTGAGCACCACATGATTCGTCATGTACTTCTTTGACAATATTTTGTGTTCCTACTCTGCCGAGACATCGCAGCCACATCTGATCAAATGACGTCTTGTAGAGAACATCTCCCACCAGAGCATATGACATAGCCCTTCTAGTTATGTGATATGCTTCGGATTTATTCTCTAGCAATTTTCTAATTTGCAAATATTCTATTAATGGCTTACGCCAATCTTCATTAATGTCAGCGACTACAACATCATTCCTTCTTCTTTTTTGAGCTTATGTAGATTTTCAAGGTCGATTTGAGACAAGACCCATCTTCCTTGTACCATAATATCAATGGAATCTTTCGGGGGATAAGCTAGCTCCTTAGCAAGTTTTTCTAGAGCATCGCCATGTGCGTTATCTTCCCGAGGAATTCGGTATATAGCTACATTAGGGATCTTCTCTAATAGCTTCATCGCATACTGATGGTATTCTGCTAAACTTGGTTTCAAAATCTTGTACTGTCGAGAAAATTATTGAATGATAATTTGAGAGTCACCATAGATGGCAATATCCGTTATAACCATTGAGATTGCCAACTTGAAATATTCTGCCTCGTTATTTGTACACGGATCTGTCAAGTGATAGGAGAACCTCAACATACCTTTATCTGCCGTGATGAAAATTAGATCAATCCCTGCTTTTCCTGGTATAATTATTTCTAATTCTTTATCCTTCCTAGTCGAAGAGGCTCCATCAAAGTACATTTCCCAATGTCTGGCACTGGTGGGTTCTATTTGCAGTATCTGCTCATCTAGTAGTTCATTGTTGAGTGGGGACCCAGCTAGAAGTGGGTGTGTAGTAGCTGGAAGTGGGTGTGCAGCAAGAAAATCTACTAAAATCTGTCCCTTGATAGCATGAAGGGGAAAAAAAGTTATATCAAATTGTAGTAAAAACATCAACCATCTTGCTAGACGTCTAGAGAGTGTTGGTCGGGTCATTAAATGTTACAATGGATTAATTTTCAAAATGAGGGTAATCTTATGAGAAAGCATGTAATGTCTAAGCTTTTGGGTGGGGAAAATTAAAGTTAGACAATGTTTCTTAATAGGCAGATACTTTACTTCTGTCGGTATTAGACGATGGCTCAAATAGTATAGTGCATTTTCCTTGCCTTCATCATTGACTTGAGCTAATAGTACTCTGAGAGAGTCCTCTAAATCCGCGATATAAGGTAACAATAGTTTTCTCGAGATAGGGGCTGCCAAAACAGGAGGTGTCATTAAGTATCATTTAATGTCTTCGAAGACCCACTATCATTTCTCCTACCAAACGAATTTGGCATCCTTTTTAATTAATATCAAGAAGGGTTGACACCTACCTGAGAGATTAGAAATAAAGCATCTCAGATATGCCACTTTCCTTGAAATGAAAGTAGTTGTTTCAAAGATTTGGGGAAAGGCATTTCCAAGATAGCTTTAATCTTATCTGGGTTGATCTCGATCCCATATGATGAACAATAAATCGTAAGAAATTTCTCGGAGGTAACACAGAAGGCACACTTTAAGGGACTCATCTTAAGATTATATTATCGTAATTGTTCGAACATGATCCTCAAATTTTGTAAATGGTCCAATTTCTATTTACTTTTTATGAACAAATCATCCACATAGCACTCCACTTGGTTGTGAATGACGTCATAAAAAATTTTAGTGATCTCTCATTAATATGTTGCTCTAGCATTCTTTACTCCGAACGACATCAGTGTATTGCAGAAAATCCCAATTGGTGTCTGGAAAGCTGTACTGCTGCATCCTCTGGAGCCATCTTTATCTGGTTATATTCTGAAGACCCATCCATGAAGGAGAAAATCTTATGTGTTGAAGCGATGTCCACCATTAATTCTGGTATCGGTAATGGAAATTCGTCTTTTGGGCATGCCTTATTTAAATCCTTGAAATCAACACATACATGGATTTGTCGATTTTTCTTCTTAACTGTCACGATATTGGCTAGCCATGTGGGGTATTGCTCTGCACTTACAAAGTTAGCCTCTATTAATTTCTTCACCTCAACAATGACATGTTGTTTATTTCAAGGTGCATTCTTCTAGGAGCTTGTTTTACTAGGGTCATATCTTTATCCACGCCAAGCTTATGCACTGCAACTTCTACTGAAAGCCCTGACATTTCATCGTAGCTCTAGGGGAAGCAATCTTTAAATTTTGATAATAACTTTATCAGCTCTATGGATTCTTCCTTATCTAGTAAGGAACTTACAAAGGTTGGTCGGGGCTGCTTTTCAGTCCCGAGGTTGATTTCGTTTAACTCATCAACTGCTGACTGAATCTCTTCTTCAAATTCTGGCAGAGCATCATCTATTAGCTGTTCTAGGAAGTCATCCTCTACATCAAGACAGTCCTCTTTTAATTCATTAGTAACAACCATGCAAAATTCTGAATCATCAACTCGTCCTACAAGACGAAATCCAAGACCATATTTGGAATTAGGAGTTCTGCTTCTAAAATTCCATAATTTTTCAGAAAGTTGTAGCTTATCTTTTAGCATTTGTTTTAGCACATATTCCTATTGAATTAATTTGTGTACATAGGGAGGAGAAAAGTAACCAAAAGGTAATTCCATTAATTCATTAGAACCATCATCCAAATTTACATGATTTTCAGAATTAGTAGAAGGGGAATCATGGTAAAACTTGATCGGCTTTAAACTAACACTACGGACTTTCTTGACCTCTAAACTCTTAACCTATTGAGGGTAGATCGGATTAAGGGTCATGACATTCACATAGTGGTTGATCCGATCATACATCGACTCATATTCATCCTTTTCCACATCTTTCAAGGAGATCTTGTATTGAGGTTTCCTTTGCTTTATCATCATCATTTCTTCTTCAAAACTTCCTTCATCAGAACTTTCTTCCATGTTGATGTTCATGGTTGGCCTAGTCCGTTCAACAATTGTGTTTATTCTCCCTCGTCCACGTCCCTGGCCTAGATCTCGGGTGTGTGGGCTAAAAGAACCTCTATCACCTCATTGTGAAGAGATGATAATAGATTGTTGATGTGGAGTTGAATGGTCTCTTATTTGTGATGCTTCTGAATCTTGCATTTCATTCGTTACAACTTTACGAGAGAAAACTATTTTCTTTGGAGGTGCGTAGTAAGCGTCATCTTCATGAATGCCTACTTTGTGAACTTGGAATGGTTGTATATCCCGTTTAATACAATGTTCTCGTCCCTCTTTGAAATATTTTATGCATTGATGTAAGGATGACAGAACCATATTATGCTCATGAATCCATGGCCGTCCAAGTAAAGCATTGAAAGAAGTCTCTACATCGATGATGTGGAATTTTGCAGTTTTTACTAATTCTCCAGCTTTCATCAATAGCGTAATTGATCCATGAGCTCTTTCTCCCTTTTGATTGAGTCCTCTTAAAATCATTTTATCGATAGTAAGCTCTTGAGCCTCAATGTCCAAATATGTCAATGTTCGTAGACTCATTAAGTTTAGTGATGCTCGCAGGTCTACCAAGACTCTAGACAATACAAATTTACTGGTGTTGATAGAGATGTAGAGCGGCGGAGATATAAAGTGGTCTGTTGTGATCGGCTGTTCCAAGTAGTCAATCTTCATCTGTGAAGGTTACCCTAGGTTGTTCTTTTAATGAACAAACTTCATCTGCGGATGTGTTGGCCAATTAAACCAAGCAAATCTCTGGGTCGAGCAAGGATGTAACCAGAGATATTCTCATCTCCTTTGATAGAATTAGAGCATCATAAATGCTTAGTTTTGTCAGCAACTTCCTAGGGTGAGCTAGCATGTTATAATCAACCTTGTAAAATCCTCTGATTTTCACTTGGTTATGTATCTCTTCTAGTGGCGGAGGTGGAGGTAGCTCTTCTTGAGCGACTATTTATTTTCCTTTATCCACTAGAGTTGACCTCAAGGGTAATACTTTCTCGCTCCTTAGATTCACTTATGTAATTTCTTCTTCCTGAGATGTTGTAGGTAAAATTTCAAATATTTCTTTCAACGGAGAGATCCAAGTTGATAGCAAGCGGTACACTGCGACACTCGAGAACTGGCTCTTCACTATCGGTGCTATCGTGGCTGGTATTGTCGATGTCTTCTTCATTCTTATTAATGGTTTTATCGGACTCAAGTATGATTTGAGGACTGGTTTGGGAATCAAGATCAGAGTTAGATTGAACAAAGTCAGTTGTGTTATCATTAGAAACAGTCAAAATGTAGTCGAGATCATAATCATTATATTCATAATACCCTGGTGGGGCAAAAAGGTAATCATACATGGTCAGGGGTTCGAGGATTTTCTCCTTTGAATCTGAGACAACCAATCTAACAGAGGTAGCCCCAATCCTACCCCCCACGCTATTGATCTTCACGACATCACTCTTTTCTTTCTCTTCCAGTTGCGGTGAGTTCTCTATCGAAATCTCTAACTTGAGCTGAGCAGGTTGTAGACTCTGAACAGCTACCTGAATTGAAGCGGTCTGAATCTGTCCCAGTATCTTCTTGGACGACTTGCTCCAAACTGTGCTCCATCCGTCTTTTTTTGCATATGGATCTATTGGGAAGATTGGATAGGCCGAAATCATATTTACAGAACCTTTTTCAGGCTCTTTCAAATATTCTTTCAGAATCTTTATATTTCCTTCTTTATAATTCCTTTCAAGCCAATCCTTGAAAATAAAGTAGCCCTCTATTATTTGTCCCAACATCATGTGGTAGGGGCAAAAAATTGGGACTATCTTTCTTATCCATCTCTTCGGGCTTCTTTGGCTATGACAATTTGAACTCTAGCTTTTTCATTAAGTTTTTGAACATATTCAGTACAACGTCATCTTTGAAGGAATACACTCTTCTTCATTCTGAAAGAGTCGGACCCATTCTACCTTCTACTCAGTACAGTCCTCTCTGGTATGACTGTTGGCTGGATTGTGCATACTGTTGTGGGTGTTGCTGAACATGCTGTAATGATTACTGAGAACTTTGGTGAGAATGCTTTGCTTGTATCTTTTTTGGCTGGTTTCCTTTATCAATTGTTACCACTATCCCAGATCTCTTCTTGAATGCTCTGGTTGTCCTAGATTTCTCAGCTTTCTCTTGAGCATTCATATGTTTAATTTCCACCTATAAACTACTGGCTTTAATTAACAATTTCTCGAAGGACTTGATGGCGAGTCCCTTAAGCATGAAAGTTGTTGGCCCACACTAATGGCACATGTATGCTTTTGAGTAAAATCTCAATCGCATGTTGTTCTTGTAGTTTAGGTTCACATTTTTCATTTCATGCTAAGGTTTCTCCACCTCAAGATATAATCCACTAAAGTATCATTGGGTCTTTACTTCTCCACTACAAGATCTCTAATAGAAACATGGTGTTGTGCCCCAGCAAATCTCTTTACGAACATTTGTTCTAACTTGGCAAATGTCTTCACTGATCCGTTGGGTAACTCGGCATACCAATCAAAAGCAATTCTTAATAGGTTGCTGACAAACTGTCAGAAGAGTAAGGCTTCACTACCTCTTGTGTTGCCACAACTGGCTCGAAAATGTGCTAGATGTTGCCTAGGATTCCAAATACCGTTAAATACCTTGAAGTTTGGGGACACAAAACCCTTAGGGTACGGTACGACATCAAACTCCTCCAGATAAGGTCTACCCCTTGAAATCAATGCACCACCCTTAGATTGAGCTAAGGCCTCCCAAACTTTTTGTTCAACTAGTTGTTTAATATCCTTCTCAGGCATGGTTTTTGGTGAGGAATACTTCTTTTGTTGATCTTCTCCATTAGCGGAAGCAACTTCTCTTCTTTCATTGGTAATATGGATTATTTCAGGCTGGTTAACCTCTGTAGAGGCTACTTTCTATGACTGGGATTACCCATTAACTATTGTCATGGAGGCCATGGTGACAACATGGAGGCCATGGTGACAACCATCTCATCCATTCGCTTTTCCATTTGACTAATCTATTCATCCCTCAAGAAAATAGCTCTGCGCAAATCATCTGTGACGTTCCCTTCAATGAGAGGTTGGACATTGCACACTAATGAAGCAGCTCTAGTCTCGATGACATGAATATCCATGAAGTCTTCATCTAGATAATCATTGAAATGAAAATCCTTGTCATTATAATTAATGATTACACCATGCTCTCTGGATAGCTCGGAAATCTCAGCCCTAAACTTTTTGACTTTTCCTTCAATTATTGCCTCCTAATTTATCTTGAGATCTGGAGGATTTT
Source organism: Phalaenopsis equestris (assembly GCF_001263595.1). Taxonomy (NCBI): domain Eukaryota; kingdom Viridiplantae; phylum Streptophyta; class Magnoliopsida; order Asparagales; family Orchidaceae; genus Phalaenopsis; species Phalaenopsis equestris. Next base: position 45,910 of record NW_018251776.1, on the reverse strand, counting down.
CCTGAACAACCGTCACTTGGTCATCAAATTCGATAGCAGATATTTCAGACTTTTGCTTCTTTCCACCATTCTGTCCTACAGGCTCACTAGATCGTAATGGTATGGCAACTTTGGGTACCCACACTTCTTTCTGGATGATGATGCTTTGATATGGGGTATCTTAACAGAGGCATCGACATGTCGGAGAAAAGTATGCTCCCTGCGGTGCGAACCAAACTCAATACCGGGTAATTTCTTCATCTTTTCCCTCTTTGAGCCATTATTATAGGTAATAATTGATTGAATTCTTGAACCCAGACCGACTTGACCGGTCGACGTCCTGCAGACTTTAGAGAGGCAGAAGTAAAAAAATTTGTAGTAGTAAAGGTAGTATCAACTTTACTTCCCAGACAGAATATGATGGGAATACATGTCAGTAAAGCTTCAACTGACTTGTGGGATTGTCGAGCAGCCCTGACATCTCACATGATCTCTCTCTTCAATTGTGGGGATACTATACATCCCACTCGCTTAAGCAGTTCGATTATTGAACATCCTTCCTTAGTGGCCAATCTCTGAAACACTGTGTAGACTTTAGTGATAGGAGTGAGCTTCTCCTTCTCCTCACTACGACCATGAAATGTCGGTAAAGTAGGAAAAATTTCTTGAATACTTTCATATGCATTAGTATTCATCAACAGGTGGAACCTACTCCCTTGCAGAAGTGGAGAGGTCTCATGTCATCCCTGTTCCTCTTTAGGAAACTTGTCATCTGGTACTCTTTCTGAGATTTGGGCTTTAGCTGCCCTCTGAGCTTTCCTACTATGATTCTTTCTTAGCGATCGAGTCAGTGGTGAAGACTTTGAACTTGATCCAATTTCAAACACTGACAGTGAGACAGTGAATCACTCAGTTTCATCTTCTACGATCATAATCTCCTTTCCTTTAGTAGAAAAGGGAACGACAGATTCGACAAGTGTCGGGGGAGTAGTAGTTTTCACCTTCTTGCAAGGAGGGAATTCCTAGGGATAGTTGAGGTCAAATTCAATAGAGGGCTCTTGAACTTCCGGAGTGAAAACCTTTGTTACAACAAGTGGGGCCTTTCCAAGAATGACTTCAAGTTTGTCAAATCCAGTCCCAAACTTGATGGTGGGAACGACACTGCAAGCATTGCGGCTTGTTGGCAAATTATAGGAAAAGTTAAGCATTGGAAACACCATTACAGTAGCTTCAAAGAGAAAGCTCTAGGGTTAGTTATTTGGCCAATAACTTCTAAGTCTAGTGTGAACACTAAATTCTAACAAAGGCCGCTCCATAGATTGAGCTAATTTTGTTTTATTATTTGTAGTTTACCAAGGCTTTAAATAAAAAAGGTTAAAGAGCAAGTGAAGCACAACACTATTTGATTTAATTTGCAAAATAACAGCTCACGCTTGACGCAGAAAGTGAAGTTTATGACCCAGTGCGGGACCAATTTTATGACACACAATGCCCAGGCAGAATTAGTCGAACAATACACCTATTGGGGGTCCGATCACACTCAAAAGATAAAGTCCTAATGAACTTCTGAACCTCTCTGCTCAAAGGTGATTGAACAGACGATCCTGAAGTCCGAAAAAGTTGATCGTACTTACCCAAAAAAGAAATTGGTGAAGCATGCTAACAGAAGAAGAGTAATTTTAGTCTATAAAGGACATGGACACATCACCGATGTATGAAGATAATATTCCGTGATTTGTATAGAGAGAAGCAGTTCCCCAGTGGAGTCGCCAAAAGTTGTTGGAACTAAAAAGTGAGAGAGTTGTTACGTTTTTGCCTGCTAAAAAGTTATGGAGTTATGTTAAGTTGTCGGTACTAGGATGGATATCCTAACACCAATTTTAATTTAATTTAATATATATATAATTTAGAAAATATAATATTTTGAATTTTTGAAAATATAAGACCGAACCGATCTCATATCCTTAGTAGTTTAAATTAACGAGCCTAGTACCATAAGCAATGTATCTACCTCGAAGGATAAATACACTACTTACTTGTCTTATATTTTCAAATGTACTTAATTTTCATAAACTCTAAATCATTAAGGAAATTTAAAGATATAAACATTTAAATGATTTGATTTTTTATCTCCATTTTATGTTGACCGACAAATTCCCCTACTTAATATGAAGAATTAAATAGGGTTTATATTAAACTGGGTTTGGAAAAGCTTCCTATAAGGGAAAACACCTATAGTTAATTACATCTTAGATAACTGAAGTCACCTAAGAAAACTCTTGATAAAAATTAGCGAATAATATTTTCAAGGAATTCAAAAGGATAGGACTTTTCAACAAAATTGGACAAAGATGTGTGAAAGGAGAATAGCTCAAATTTGGAACATTTTATTGTAGAATCCAAAGGAGGAAGAACTAGGGAATGTCATAGATCCGGAGGAGAACCTTGGTGACTTCCCAAGCTATCCTATGATTTGGCTTCAATTTTAGAGATTAGAATTATTGAATGTTTCATCGTGCCAAATTTATTTGTTTACGGCTTACATTCATGTGAAACTATCACATAAATTGCCTGGAAGGTATAAGGATTTAGGTCGTGACAAACGATAACCTCGGAATCCTAAGACGAGTGAGGGCTTAAATTGAATAATAGGGCTATACAAAAGTCTAAAGATAAATTGAGAATTTATGTTTGTGTAAGAAAATATCCTCAAATTCCAATAGATTTATTGTTTAATTTTAAGGAAAGGTTTTGCTGGTGAAGACATGTTTTGTTGTTGAAGATGGCCATGCTTCCCATAATGCAAGCTCCAAGCTCCTCGTCGTGACAAGTTTAAGTTCTCTAATGTGTCAGGTTATGATGTCAAATCAAATTACCCTATGGTTATAGTTCTTTAAATATTATGGGTCATATTAAAGTTGATTAGAGCGACACCGGTTAGGATCCTTTAGTTCCCTCGTTCCAGAACAACTATTTTATATTGGATTCACTTAGTCCAAATAAATTTACTAAACTCAGCTTAATGAATTTTGTACCTTCATTTGGACCGTGGAAAATCTCGTTAGCAACCGAAGGTTACCTCTTTTGAGGGATTTCTTATCATCTGATAGAGACGTCTTAATGTAGTTGCAATTTTTGCTTTGTGGTGTTTGTGATTAAATTTTGAGTTGTCTTATACTTTGAATGTTGTAGCGGTGAATTTTATCTTGGTTGATTTTAGTTTTGGTTTTAGTTTTAGTTTTGTGGCTATCCTAAAGGTTTTAGTTTTGACATGCAGGGTGACATCGTTGTTTAACATGCAAGTTTGGAAGCATAAAAGTACAGTGTAGAAAGTACAAGAAAAGAAGGTACTATAAACTATAAAAGCGTATCTGGCGAGTCTTCTCGTTCCTCCACCTGAATCTTTAGTACTTACAAAGCATATATTTGTATAATCTTGCAGAAATTAAAGCATGCTTCTAGAAAAAGTAGGAAGTACTGACTTAAAATGTGTCTACTAAATCCTATGTCCTATCTTGGTGTATTTAAAACTTAAGTATGATTCCATTAAGTAAATTATAATAAGCTCACAACGTCCTTCAAGATTTCCAAAGGATCATGAAGAAGTTTTGGGTAATACCTTAGACATTTAATGGCACTTAAAATTATCTTGAGTTCACCTAGGTCAGAGGACCACTTGGACCAATTTTCATGATTTTTAGAAATTTAATTTAAATATTAAAATTATTTCTTGGTTTTAAGTATTAATTAAATATAAAATAATATTTAAATGGAAAATTGATTTTTATATTTTTATTAAATCTCTCTGAGTCCAGGGAGCCCAAGAAACAAATTTCATATTTTTGTGATTTATATATTAATTGTTAGAATTATTTTAGTGAAGAAAATAAAGAAAAATCATTTTTTATGCCTTTTAAAATAATATTTTTACTTAAGAAAATTAGGAAAGTTATTTTGATTGGTTCCAAGTAATCAAGATGCCAAATTTGGCATTTTAGTGTGTTTTTACAATTCTGTGTTTTTTATGTGATTTTTAATTATTTTTAATTATTTAAATATTCAAAAATAGCTTAAAAAATGAAGTGTTTATTTTAATTTCAATTTTATTTTTCTTAAATTCCCCTGATCATAGAGGGCTCCCAAAACCAATTTGGTGATTTTTTTAAAACCAATTTGGTGATTTTTTTAATTGTATTTGACTTGAAATTTTTATGGGAAGCTCCTATAACATTAAATTATTGTGTGGAATAGTCTTCATGGTATTTACATTTATAATTACTCTAAATTAATTTTCTCATCATTTTTAGGGTTGGTGACGATTAGGATTACTTTAAATAAGAACTAAGTTTATGTTTTTCCTATGATCCTCTAACCACAGTGAACCTACCAAAATAATTTTTGTATTTTTCTGATGAGTATTTTAATTATTATAATTTTTATACCAAGAAAGAAATCATTAACTTGAAAATTGAATATCTCTAATTAGAGATGCCTTCTGACCTTGGAAAAATCAGTGGAGATCCCTAACAAGGAGATCAAGGTCCCATGCCATGGTGAAATGTCTATGCTAATGGAGAATCAAAATAAGGAAAACACCATTTAATTAATTGAAAATAAAATATGCATCAAATATACATGAAAATATTTCCACATTGTTCTTCTCTCTTCACTGAGCAACATAGTATTTTTATTTTATTTTTGTAATTTTCCTCACAAAGTTATCAATTTTTGAATTTTTGGCTATTTAAATAAATAAGAAAATCCCTATTTATCTACTTAAACCAGTCAGCGATGCGCCATCTTAGGCAGCTCCGAATCGCGCACGCGTACGCTTTTGTTTGGGCGCGGCCAGCAGAGTTAGCCCGCTATACACGCACCCAGACTTCAGCCAATGCGATCCCAGCCATCTGTATGATACATGCGCGATCCTACGGCGCTCTGTCATTGTCCCAAACGAGCTAACTAGTGAGCCATCCGCATTCAAACCTTAATATCTTCCTCGATTCTCAACTAAATCAAGTGATGTTTGTTCCTATCAACTCATTTCATTGAAATGCACACATCCATACGGTTAATCGCACCCTAAATCAACTCTATGATCATGGAGAATCAAATGAAGCTCGGTTTACGATTAAGTTCCAATACCTTGGTCCAAGAGGTGAAGCCTCGATTGGATGCTTGTGGAAGCTTCGTGGGGGTCCCAAGAGTCTAGGGATTGAGCCTCGAGTAGTGGTGAATTGCCTAGATATGATTTTGACCAAAGCTGATTTGGGTGTCCGATCAAAGTCCACCTTAGGATGCTCTGGTGATGGTGCTTTTGTGGGGGATCTTCCTCTCTCTTTCTGGGGATGGTTTGGGTGCAATTAATTTAGATTTGTTGGAGGTTTGGTGAGTATCGTTTTTCGGACATGAATTTAAGCTCCAAAATTGAGCTTGATTTGTGGACTTGAGTGGCTAGGGATGGTTGGGTTGAACTTAAGAGGTCTTAAGGAAGCTTTGGAAGCACTTTGGTAGAATCTCCCTAAGGAATTTCATGCTCTCCTCCTTTGGACATGGAGGGCTGGTTTAAATAGAAGGGGGAGGAGAGGCCACCAGAGGCAATTGATGGGTGTCCTAAGTTGCTTATGTGGATGCCAATAAGGTGAAAAAATATAATTGGGATGAGACAGCTTGGATGTGTTTAATTTATAGCCATGGTGGAGCACTTTGGGGTGGTTTTTCCTGCAGCCTAGGTGGTCGGTCGGTCGGTCAGGCTCAGGTCACCATCCAGTCCAGGGAGCTCAGGACTTGGGTTTGGTGAAGTCAATTTTGGTTGGTCATGTGTAAAGGCATTGAATTGAAATAGTATGGGTAAAGGGTTATTTTGGGTCAATTTGGTTTGCGTTTGGGCACTAAGGTTGGTCTTGGGCTGAAGAGGACCAGATGGGTCAGCTAAATTGGTGTGGAGAGGCCTCCATCCAAGGGATTTTAGCTAAGCATTGGTTTAAGTGATTCATTAAATGTGTTAATAAACTTTTTAGAAATGCTTAAATATGGCTTGTCTTCTTTACATTAATAGCTTGATGATGTGTCAAGGCTCTCATAGCTTTTTATGGCTTGAGAGTGGCTTCATTGCTTGCATGTGGCTTGGCTAATTTTCATGAGAATGGATATTGGATTTATTTGGAATTTTTGGTAAATTTTGGCTTGATTCTTGATTTGGAATGCCTTCATTTTAAATTTAGGACTTAGGAGGTGATATTTGAATAAATGGATGATGAAGTGAAGGGTTATCATATGGGCTTTGGACCAGGGCCTTTGGAATTAGATGTGGTGGGCTTGGGCTTTTAAAATGGAAGTTGAGTTTGGGTAAAGTTTTTGCTAATTTAATGTTGAGTTTGTTGTAAGAGAATGTCATGAAGGATTTGGCAAAATTTCAAATGATTTTGAGTTGAATTGATAGGCCAAATTGGTGGATTTGGGCATATAGTCAAAATTGGGCCTTTTTCATTTGAATGAAATTAGGTTTGCAATTGGATCAAATTGGGCTTAAATTTTGTTTAAATTAGGATTGGGGATGCTGAATTTTGATTTGGAGTTGAAATTGGGCAAGATTGGGGTCAATTGGGCTAAGATTGGGGCTAATTTTAGGACATTTAGGCCTTTAAGGGCAAATTGGAGCTTTTGTTGAAATTGGACTAATTTGGTCAAATTAGGTCAAATTGAGGATAAAAAATTAAAATTGGGAATTTTTGGGATGATTTTGGAATTTTTGAGTCCTTTTGGAATTTTTAGGTCATGAAGGACATTTTGGTAATTTTGCAATTTTGGGAATTTGATGATTTTGGTGGGTTTTAGTCAATTTAGGTAGTGGAGAGGGGTTTGAGATGATTTTTTGGAAAGATTTGGGTATTTTGGGTAATTTTGGAAAAATTAGGGTTGTAGGGGTATTTTGGTAATTTGGTGATTTTTGGGCCAAAATTGGCCAACAAGCCATGAAGCCATACTAAACCAATAGGAGTCATATGAGGACTCATTTTGGATGCTCAATATGCTGGTTCTAACCCTCTTAGCCAAAGACTAGGGGTAAAGGGTCATCCACATGAGCTTTCCAAAAGGAGTCAAGAGACCAACATAAGGGGTCATAAGGTTTAGGGTATGTGAGACAAAGTAGTGTCTGTAAGTTAGCCCCCACCAAAACCATCTCACCCAGGGTTAGTCGTAAGGTCTGACCATCTTATGGGGGACTCCCCTTGAGCTCTTCCATATTGATCCCACCTACTAAGTGCTAAAGGTTAGGACCAACATGTGGAACTCCAATTTGAGTAAAGAAGAATTTTGAATTTCTAATGGTGAGAGTTCTTTTTCTAGTCTTCTAGGAATAATCAACAGTAAAGTTCTATGATTAGACCCTGGGCTACTAAAGAGGAAAAATTAGACCTCAACCAAAAATGAAGTCAAAACTACCTTGAAGAACTATCAGTCGAGGTTAGAGGTGTAGCCTGGTAGTTGTCAACCAGTTTGTCGGGAAAGTCAAACCAGCTCTTTTGAGCTTGGATTAAAAACTCACGCAATGTGAGCAAGCTTGACTGAAAGAACTTGCTTGAATTAAGGGAAGATAAACTTATTTTGAGAGACATGTAATCATGCTAACGTGTTTCAGAGGTACTCACAAGTTCCTTCTAGGAGACAAAGTAATATATATCATTTCACTTTCAAAGGCATGGCTAATGAGTACGTTTGATTGGGTCAGTGCAAGACCATTAATTTTATGATAGATAGGCTCGATCACTGATCCTTGGTAAAATATAGTTGTGTAAATTAAATTATGGAACTCATTAAGTTGAGTTTAGTAAATTCCTTTGGACTAAGTGAATCCAATAGAAAATAGTGGTGCCAGAACGAGGGAATCGTAGGATCCTAACCGGTGTCGATCTAATCAACTTTAACATCCCTCATAAAATTTGAAGAACTTCAACCATAGAGCCACCTGATATGACATCATAACTTGACACCCTAGAAAACTCAAACTTGGTACGGCAAGAAGCTTGGAGCTAGCACGGTGGGCAGCACGACCATCTTTTGATTCCTCAATGTAATGGTGCCAAAAGCTTGTTGCAATATTTATAATTAAGAAATTTAAGCAATTAATGTTGGGATACTACACAATTATATGTATCGTTATCAAGTAATAAAGGACTTTCTATTTAAGCTCCGAATATCGATCCCACGGGGAAGGTTTAAATTTGAAATGATAAATTAACTAGAAAATTCACAGAATGCAAACGAAATTACTATCACTAATTTCAAATGTGTAAGTAACTATTAAACTATTAAACTAACTTTATCTGATGAATATAACTTATGTGAAAAAACATCTTTCCCACTACAATGAGATTTTGGTAAAATGAGATGAGATAAATGGTTTTAATATGTATTGTTCCAAATAGGAGTAGTTTTAATTCTCTACTCTGATACAATATTATAGAAAATCATTGGCAAATCTCAGCTTTAGTCTCTAAATCCGTGGCTAGGCTAGGAGGATAATGACTCCCACTTTAGATTTTCCCCCTTCCCTTCACTTGAAGGCTAACTCTCGTTTTAGTTTTTAAAAACTAAGATTGAATTGAGGATTTTAGTCAGTCACCCTAAAATCTCCAATGCTCACCCAATCAATGTATATTTCCCTATTTATTTGCAGTTAATTCTATGAATGAAATACTCCTTCATGGAATCAGATGTGATCCTCACTCTGTTGAAGAACTTGTACTTTATTTCCCGGATCATATGTTTCACAACACATTTTAACAATTCAATTGGCCAAATCGAAAAGTAAATTAAGTTCGAAGCTGAAAAATCAACACAATTTATTTTATATTTTAATATTAGCACACCCATATTTTCTCTTCAATTTATCATACCTCAGAGCATGGAGAAAGATAAAGTAAACTACTCAGACTTCATAAGAAAGATACGACAAAATATAAATTTCATATATAAAAGAAAGTTCATACAATACTAATAAACAAACAACACTTATCTGAAACTCTTTCTCATAGCAAATCCCTTGTAGTCTCTCCTAAGAAATGTAGGAAAAAGAAATATCTCAATTTTCTGCTTCTCCAACACTCTTAGAGAAGAATTCACACTTAATCCACCAAAAAACTCTAAGCTCTTAAAGATAAATCACTAATAGACTCCTGAATGATGGTGGAATGAAGATGGAAAAAGTGTATGGAGGCGAGGTATGGCGAAAATGAGCAAGTTGGAATGAAGATGAGTGCCTTTTCTAATAAAAAAAACCCTTCAAAATGCGTCCAAATTTATTGAATCTTTTGGAAACAAGGTCTGAACCGACATTGGCATCATCGGCACCCATTCTGGCACCGTCAGCGCCAGTGTCCTATATATAATTTTGCTACTCTCTGTCAAATGGTGCCATCGGCGCTGCTTCTTGTGTCGTCAGTGCTGAGTATTTCTTCAAAAATGTCAGTTTAACTCTAAATTCAATCCTTTTTTCCTCCTTTTTACTTCAAGTCACAAAAATCAACAACTTACAAGAAAACATAAAAATACCTTCCATTAAAGTGCAATAACACCAAAAATGAGTATAAAATATGGATCTAAAGATGCATATACTTTTGGTGTATCAATCACTAAGCTAATGATGTTCATTTAGTACTTGGGTTTTTCTTGTTTCTTAAACAAACCCATTTTTAGATATAAATTCATCTCCCTAATTAAATTATCTCTTCATTAAGATACTATGAGAAAAATGAGAGAATCAAAGAATAATATGATAAGTAACCTTTATTCATTACTAGAGGGGTCATGACTAGATAGATGAGATGATCACAATAGGTGTTACGCCCTATTAGGCTTATCTAGAGACATATCTAGATTCCATTAAAATGGTGCTTTTTAGCTTCAATATGCATTGTGTGCTATGCCTTGAAGTTTTGTTACAATGGTTTACCATTAAGCTTCTACCTTCCTTCATTGGGTGGCTCAAAAGCTACAACTAAAGAGTGTACTCTTGAACACACTTAGGTAATTATGGATTGTTCTCATTGGGTGTCTCCTCTTTCAAGGTGATCAAAGTAACTCCTTTTGTAATTGTGACTCATAGAAATTTCAAGAGGATTTTTTCTTACTGAGTTACTGAATGAAGAAGCACAAGTTTTCAACCATCAGGAGATATTTACTCCAAAGAAGAGATGGAGTGTAACATGAAAAGTTTGAAACTTCTCTGTTATTGAGGGTGTGCTGATGCTGGCTTTTTCTTGGGATGGAGGGATTTTTGTCTTAAAAATAAATTTCAAATTATTTGGAATAAGTGTTACTCGGATAATTTCTATGCCCGTCAATACACATTTACCTTATCAAAAGAAATAAGACAACATTAGTAACAGTGGGATTAATTTTAATAATTATAAGAAGACTTTCCTTCTTAATTCTCGTAAGATATTTAGTGGTTGCTTCAATTCTAGAATAACTTTGTGAGTTGAACTCTTCATTTTTGAACTCCTTCCCTTTATTCTCAAGAATCTATTGTTCTATTGATCTTGATCTAATGGATAAGATTTTCAAAGAATAATTGGATGTCCTAAAAGAATTATTGAAAGTGATTGTTCACCATATTTTGAAGAGAGGGAAGTATTCTAAGGGTTCACATGATTCAAAAGAAAAGCATGGTGGTGTAGAGAGTTCAAAGCCCATTGAAGTGAAAGAGCTATCAGATAGTCCTATGTGGAGCAGTGCAACCCCTAATATTTTCTTGGAAGCTGATACACCAAAAATATATGAATTTTAAACCCATATTTTATACTCATTTTTAGTGATATTGCGCTTTAATGGATGTTATTTTATGTTTTCTTGCAGGTTATTGATTTTTAGGACTTGAAGAAAAATGGAAGCAAAAAGGATGGAATTTGGAGTAAAAATGGCATTTTTGAAGAAATTCTCAGCGCCAACGGTGCCAGGAGCAGTGTCGATGGTGCAGAATTATAGAACGGCTGATGGATTTTACTCAGCACCGATGGTGCCAGAAGCAGCACGGACAGTGCAATTTGACAGAGAGCAGCAAAATTAAATATGGAACACTAGCGCCGAAGGCGCCAGAATGGGCGCCGATGGCGCCAATGCCGGTTCAGACCCTGTTTCTAGAAGATTCAACAAGTTTGGACGCTTTTTGAACAGTTTTTACATGCACCTATTGTTGAACCTACTCTAAGCTTTATTTAGGTCCAAAATTGATCAAAAAAGGGGCTCCTCTACATTCCTCCTTGCTCATTTTTCGCCACACCTCGCCTCCATACACTTTTCCATCTTCATTCCATCACCATTCAAGAGTCTATTAGTGATTTATCCTTAAGAGTTTAGAGTTTTTGTGGTGAGATTAAGTGTGAAATTTTCTCTGAGAATGTTGGAGAAGGAGAAAAGTGAGAGATTTCTTCTTCCTACATTTCCTAGGAGAGGCTACAAGGGATTTACTTTGAGAAAGAGTTTCAGATAAGTGTTGTTTGTTTATTAGTGTTGTATGAAATTTCTTTTATATATAAAATTTGTGTTTTGTTTTATCTTTCTCATGAATTCTAAGTAGTCTTCTTTATTTTTCTCCTGACTCTGAGATATGGTAAAATGAAGAGATAATATGGATGTGCCAATACTAAAATATAAAATAAATTGTGATGATTTTTCAACTCCAAACTTAATTTACTTTTTGATCTGACCAATTGAGTTATGAAAATGTGTTTTGAAACATATGATCCGAGAAATACAGTATGAGTTCGACAATTGAGTGAGAATCACATTTGATTCCTTGAAGGAGTATTTCGTTCATGGAATTAAGTGCAAATAAATAGGGAAATATACATTGTTGGGTGTAAAATTGGAGATTTTAGGGTGGATAAATAAAATCCTCAATTTGTTCTTTGTGTTTAAAAACTAAAGCTACAGTTACCCTTCAGGTGAAGGGAAGTGTGAGCCAGTATCCTCCAAACCTAGCCACGAATTTAGGAACTAAACCTAGGATTAGCCAAGGATTTTCTATAACACTCTATCGGGGTAGAGAATTAAAACTGCTCCTATTTGGCACTGCTCCGGCACAATACATATTAAAATTATTTATCTCATCTCATTTTACCAAAATCTAATTGTTGTGGGAAAGATGTTTTTTCACATAAGAAATCTTCATCATAAAAACATAGTTTAATGGCCATTGGAGATCTTTTTCCCTTATGGTAGCCATGGCTCTCCTCATAAATTAAGCATCGCCACAGCTAAAGGAAGTATGTGATAAAACCTTAACAAAACTCTGCCAAAATTGTCTCAGACCTCCTAGCAACCTAGAGAAGCTCATCCCTATTATTTTCTAGCCCTCATTCCCACTCTCCAGTCCTATTTTCAAACTTGAAATCAAGAGTTTTTTTCTGCCACTCCCAAACCTGCACCAAATTTGATATTGACTTGCTTCTGAGCTTCCCCAGAGCAAAAGTAGAAGTTCCCAAGCAAAAGCCTCATCCTTTGAGCCCTGTACACCAGACCTAGACCTTGGTCTCACCACCTATTGATCGAACTCAAACCTAGACCTTATACCATAGAAAGGTGACATTTTGAGCACGATTGTGGGACTCCAAGAAAGCTTCTACAATCACCAAATTGAGGCCTCACCTTGTAGGTAATGGTATAACTCAAAATCCCTAATTTTTTGCTTGGTTTCATCAAAGTAAACTTATGTTTCATACACATATGACCGTATAGATAGGTTTTCCTGGCCTAGATGAAGGTTTAGGAGCAAACCTTAGGCAATTTGGTCGAGTATTGAGCGTGATCTTAGGTTTAAAAGTTGGGTGATTCTCGAGTTGAATCTGATGGGGATGATGAATGGATGTCATTCATTTATGCATGTATCGATCGGACATTGGAAGAGGAGTCAAACGAAGGAATGGAGCAACAACCCTGGGCGCGTGGAAAGTTGAGGTGTAAAGCGCCACCTATCAAGAGCTACCATTTGTTCTTTCGAAGATGCCTAGGATGAGCTGGCTGCCACGTGGATAAGTAGAAAAATAAATTATTTTTTTATAAATAAATTCAAGAACTTAAAAAAATCATAACTTGGTGTAAGAATTTCTTAAAAATAAAATAAAATAAGTCTCGTGCTTAGTGAACAAAGGAGAATTTTATGGACTAAAATTTAAAATTCTTTTTCATACATTTGATTTTTAAATAATTTAATACTCCAAAACTTGATTTACTTTATTAACTTAAATATTAATCACCGTGACTTGAAATTTAGAGGGTTTATTCTTCATTTGATTGGAGTGTGCTTTGATTTTTTCAAGGTCAAAGAACACCCCTAACCCTAAAAGCCCCAATTTTCAAAGCTAGTCACCTATTTTTCTCTTAAAATAACTATATAAATTAAAGTATAAATAAAGAAATCTGAGATTTGCTTTGGTAGGTTCACTGTGGTTAAAGAACTCTAGGAAAAATATAAAACGAGTTTAAATAATTAAGTGTATTATCTTATGAAATTAAGTTATTAAAAACAATAAATAATTAAGAAAATAAAATATAATTCAATAAATCACAAAATTTGATCCATATTGAAGATAATAAACATATAAGCTTTTATAATAATTTCAAACCCATTTGAAATATATTTCATATCAAAACATATTTTTCAAGGTAAAAGGGATTTTTGCAATAAAATAATTATAATTAATAAATATATGAAAAGTGTTTTGGAGTGATCCTTGTGACGTGGGGTACTCAAAAAAAGTAAAATTGATGTTAAAATAAATAGTTCATTTTTGAGCTAATTTTTAATTTAAAAATAATTAAAAATTTGAAAAATCACAAAAATACACCAAAGCATTGCAAACTTCTCCTTGATTACTGGGGATCATTTAAAATATTTTTCCTAATTTTCTTAATAAATTCTTGTATTTTTAAGTGGCAAAAATGTATTTTCCTTGTATTTTCATTAAAATATGTATAATAAAAAAAATAAAAATCATAAAAATAAAAGTTTTGTTTCTTTGAGTTCTTTGAACTTAGAAAGACTGAAGAAAAATTTAAAAATTAATTTTTGAAATTAAATTATATTTTCTATTTAATTAATCACTAAAATCAATAAATAATTATAATAATTAAAATTTAATTAAAAAATCAGGAAATTTGGTCCAAGTAGTCCTCTGACATAGGTGAACCTACAACAAATTTTCTAAGGATAGAAACTTCACTTTGATTAATTAAATGAATTAACATTAAAAATTATTTTTTTTTTAGTAAAATTAGTTATTAAAAATTAAGTAAAAATCAAAAAATCATAAATTAATTTAGTTTTCTAAAGGCTAAAAATGTATTTTCTCTAATTTTCCATTAAAATATTTATAATAAATAAAATAAAATTTACAAAAATAAAAGGTTGGTTTCTTTCTCTGAGTTCTTTGGACTAAGAGAAATTTAATAAAAATGTAAAAAGAAATTTTTGTAATTAAAACATGTTTTCTATTTAATTATTTCACTAAAATAAATAAATAATTTTAGTAATTAAAATATATTTTGAAAAATCATGAAATTTTGTCCAAGTTGTTCTCTGACCTATATGAACCGCCAATAATTTTCTCATAAACAAAAACTTTACTTTGATTAGTTAAATAAATTAATGTTGAAAATTCTATTTTCTAAGTAAAATAATTATATAAATTAAATAAAAATTGAAAAAAAAAATTATAATTCTTTCCTCTGATATTTTAATTGTCCCATGAATTGGGTACCATACAAATTTCAAAGTCATTTGAGTTATATTTGATGAGTTATGAAGTGGAGTGTCGAAGGGAAATTTTAAACTATCAATGCCTTAGTTAAATTTTAGGATTGATTAAAAAGCATAAAATGGTAATTTTCATTATATCAAGTTCTTTTGGATGATTGAAATATAAAGGTCTAAAATGGTAGAAACCAATTTCTCACTCTTTTACAAGAAAGTTTAATTATATTTTTTCTTAATTACTATAATTTGGAGGTTTGTTAAATTAATTGATTATGAGGTAGTGGGCTTATGTTAGGAAAATGATAATTCACTAACGTAAAACTCCCCTTATTGGTGATTTGTTGATAAGATATAATTTTGATAAAGAATTAAACTTCACATACTTCAATATTTAATCGTTGTAAGTTCACTTTAAATGTTGAATCCTAAGGACTTAGTAGTGCAGTAGGTTCAACTTGAATATGCTTAATGAGGATTAGGAAAGAAAAACATAATTAACATTTTGAAAACACTACAAGCCTAGTTTTAGTGGTAGGTACAAGATCTTTAATGACTTAAGCTTGCCATAGGGGCATCCATTTACATAACTCTTAAGTAAAATATCAAGTGAATATTTGAAGTACCACACTCTTGAGATAATTAAAATATCAGGTTCACTGAGCATAGGGTGTATTAATTCATTGAAATTAAAATCAAATTTTGGGATGATCAATTGAGCAATATAATAGGTTCAAATGAACTCAAAACATTTTGAAGGGCTCCAAAAGTTGTTAGGGATTGCTCCCCAAACACTTTTATGATATTTTGGATATTTTGGAGGAAAATTGAACTTACTATTCTTTGCTTAAGAAAATTATCTATTAAAACATCTAAGGACCAACCAAGTTACGACCTGGGGTTTGGTAGCTACAAATTCGTCTAGTCTTCCTATTTTTGCAATTCATTTAAATTCCTAGCAAAATTATATATGTGCTACAAGTTCTAACATTTCAACGGGAGTAGCATGAAGATAATAGGTACATCTTTACGGTTTCATTTATTTTATGTTATTTCATTAACTGCAATCTACTACTACTTCTACATACCATGCTTGGTTGCCTGATAAATTGAAAACTTTTCAAAAGTAATCAATAATTTCCAAAATTAAATTAAACTCTTTCAAAAGTAATCATAAATCATTTGAAATATAACTTCATAACATGCTTTTTGGAATTTACAAGAGTCCCTCGGATGAGGTAACCCATGGTTTTTAACGAGATCTCCTAAGTTTAAATGGCCTTAACAACTCATTTAAGTTAAATAAATATAAAATAAAATAGAGATACTAGAACGAGGGAACTGTGGGATCCTAACTGGTGCCGCTCTAATAAACTTTAACATCTCCCCACAATGATTGAATTGACCTTATCATTTACACTTTTGAGCATTTAGACTTTAAGACTATTACTTCATTGAGGAGCTTGGAGCTAACTCTATGGGCAACAATCTACAATAGTGTGAGGATTTGCAATAGCAAGTGGATCTAAAATAACAAATTCCCTTAGAATTAAACAAAAAGCAATAGGACTTTGAGGTTTTCTGCCTAGTGCGACATAAATACTCAACTCATATTTAGGCCTTTGCATGATCGTGTCGTGCACTCTAAGCTCTAACTCATTTTTGGATTCTGAGATTGTTGTTCGTTACGACATAAATCCTCCTATTTTCCAGGCTATTTGTATGATTATGTCATATAAATGTAAGCCCAAAATAATAATAATTCACAGGATAAAATATTCAAAAATTTTCTTCTCGAAATTGAAGCTAAACCATAAGATAGATTTGGAAAGTCACTGAGGTTCTCCTCAGGATCTGTGACGACCCCTAGTTTTCTCACTTTAGATTCAATAATAAATGTTCCAAATTTGAGCTTCTCCTATATGACACTCATTGGTCCTATCTTTGAAAAGTCCTATATTTTGAAATTCTGGGAGACAATATTTTATGATTTAAATAGAGAGTTTTCTTAGGTGACTTCAGTCATTTAAGATGTGATTAATTATAGAAGCTTGCCTCTATAGGGAGCTTTAAGCACTCAGGTAATATAAACCATATCAAATCTTCCATATTATGTAGGGGATTTTGTTAGCTTATATAAATGGTTGACAGACCAAACGGATGTCATAATCCTTATAGTTTATTTAATCGAGCCAGATGGATAAGTGATATGTCTATTCCTTAGGATATAGATGTTACTTGTAGTATTGTGCTTGCTTATTTAAACTATCATTTTTATGAGATAGGTTCGTTCTCGTATTTTTAAAAAAAATAAAAAGATTACTTTTAAAAATTAAAACATTTTTTTTCTAATAATAAAATTTATATGTATATTAAATTAAATCAAAACTACATTCACCATGAACTTTTAGCGATCGACAACACCAAGCAATCCTTTAACTTCACAAACTTAGATTCACACTCTAATGTATAATGAAAAGAAATCATCTTCTGAGTTAATCTAATTATAAGAAAAAAAAACTTTCAAAATGTTTTAATAATATTGTGGCAAGCCAAGATAATTATGAATTTCTGAAATCTTAAGTATTTTTAGTCAATAAATAGTTGTTGGCACCTTCTGTAGATCAACAAAATTATCACTACCACCCACTAAGTGTCCTAGAAAAAAATGAATTTTACCTAAAATTGATTATTTAAGAATTTAACATATAATTAATGTTATCTAAATGTATTCTGCATAAATCATAAATGAGTTATATGATCATTGTTAGAAATAGAGTAAAATAATATATTTTTTAATAAAAATAATAACATACTGATATAGTTGCACTTTGAACACATGTCTCAAAATTCATAGTGACTATAACAAGTATTCAAAGCTATCTTCACCTCATCTTTCTCTTTCACCATCAACTGATGATTCATAGATCTTAGGCCTAGCTTTGGAAACATAAATCTACTTTTAAGTTAGTTAAACAATCATTAATTCTAAGCAATATATACTTATTCTTGATGGATTTCATATTCAAATCTCTACAATCAATGAACATACACATCGTTTCATCTTTCTTCCTCATGACCAATACAAGTGCACACTAAAATGATATACTAGGCTTGATAAACCCTCGATCCAACAACTTGTACAATTGCATCTTCAACTTGCTTTTCTTTGTGTTTTCTTTTATAAGTAGCCTTCAAAATAGGAGATGTAATAAACACTATTTTAATATAGTACTCAACCTCTATCTCATGAGGCAAATTCACCAACTTCATAGAATATATATCTACAAATTCTTTCACTACAACAACATCCTCAATATGAAAAAAATCATCTTTCATAAAAGCAATAAATATATCATTCCCCTTCATAATATGTCAACCTACAAAGCTGATATTAATAAAGATAACAAATCTCTGACATCTAGAAAATAAAACAATTCATCACTAACAGATAAAGCCACTTTCTTCCTGCTAAAAACAATATAAGCTCCATATACACTCAACCAATCCATATCTAAGATAACATCATACTCAATGAAAGGTAATATAATTGGCTCTAACTCCAACTTCCTATTTGAAATCTCAATATCATAAATATAACTTTGAGTAGAAATCAAAAAAATCTCTAAAAAAAGTAAGAAATCTCTCAGATATAAAAGAAAGGCTTTCTCTACAATCAAAAAAAATTTTACATGGTTGTGTAGAAATGAATAATGAACCTATCACAACACCAAACACATCCTTAGCTTCATGATGAGTCAAATTATAAACTCGATGTTAATTTTGACCAGTAGCAATTAGAGCAATAGAATCTCTATGACTCTCTCATGCTCAGCTTCTAGTGATACTCCCAATACCCTTACTAGATGTTCATTCAGTAACATTTCTTGATAGGATTATCATGTGTTGTTTATCATACCTCTAATCTACTCAAATATATAATCTATTCTCACATTCTCTCTATGGAAATTACTATCTTATGGTCAAGCTAACCACACTTAGATAATTTCCCATAAAATAAATAACATGAATCATTATACCACATTCTATATAAAGTATAAACTGTAGCATTACTTATTGAAATAGATGAATGCCTTACTTCTAAAAGTTGAAGAACATCTCCCAAATTCATATGAACAAAATCAACTCTTATTCATAACGAAACTGCTTCTAGAATATTCCCCTTAAAATCTCATTTGACTCATGTATAAATATTATTAAATATAAATCAAAGTATTGTCTATTAATCTTACCCTCTCCAGTAATCTTATGAAATTATTCATCCTCAATCGAACAAGTGGGTGACTCAAACTATCCTTCAGCCCTTAAGAATCCATAATACTTCTCCTCTATAGTGTTGATTAAATGTTGAAAACATATATAGTTAGTGCAATAACCTCAACCTCATACCATATTACTATTTTGCTACATTAAACAAATCTTTGAAAAGATTCTTACATCTAATGTTTGGCTAATAGAGATAAAAATAAATATCTAAAAAGTAATAGTAAACATATTCATGTACTCTCGACATTCAACTTATCATAAAACTTCTCCTTTAGTTGGCCTAGCCACTAGCACTAAGCTTTACCATGAAGTAGAAATACTATCAGGGGTACTTTATATTTCTCTAAAAACTCCATGCTATCAAAATACTTCTATAGTCATAGTAGCCAGTTCTCAACTAGTTATGGCTCCATTATCCCCTTAAAACTAGAGGCCTCGATCACAGAAATAACTATAGATATCTATTTCTCCTCTCTACTCTTGATGTGGAGATTCTACTATGAGCTTCACTAATTAATTGGGTCATCAAATTAGAAAATTGAGTTAAAAAATGACAATGATAGCTCTGACTATGCTTAATAAAGCCCCAACCTGATTGAAACTCAATTCATTTATCACATACTAATTTTGGGGATTTATAATTTTTTAATACTTGCCTCTAGCATACACATACAATGAATTAATATAATACACATAGAAGAAGGTTAGAAAAGAAAGAATCAAAAACTATCAAAAACTCTACCACTCATCTACTAATCATTGCTATGACTTTAGTAACAAATTAATCCCTTCAAATTCAATACTTTAATACAACTAAAAAAAATTTATAACCCAACTCGATGCAACATGACATATCAAGAAAGGTCGTGTTGTCTCGATATTGCAATAATAAAGTAATTACCCAAGCTTTATTTTGAAGGAATTTTATTTACTTATTTTTCTTAATTTTTAACAAATATCGAGCCACTAATTTCATCAAATTATCACAAGACAGAAATACTCAAACCTCATTCAAAGCATATCATATTTATTCAATAGAAGAAATTATGCAAAACAATCATAATAAATCTCTCTATCATCAAAATACACATTTCACTATAACTATCAATAAATAGACCTAAAATAATAATATATGAAGTCTTAAGCAAAGGTAGCAAAGAAAGTTAGAGGGGATGAACTTACTCTATAATGCTCATAATGTCAGGGTTCCTCACTAATGACATTCCTCCCATAAGGCCATGCTCTCATATGATTAGAAGAGCAACTTATCAACTCTCACCCGATTGACAAGACTACTTTCACCTCAAAGGATTAAAAAATCTCTTCTGGTTATAATGTTCTTCAACTCATATTGTAGTGGATGCACCAATATCACGCTATATTGTTCTATAATAATTTGAGTGTAGATAAGCTCTAGCAGCTTGCTCAAGGTCCTTAAATGTTGAAGCTAAGAGCATATCTAAATGGACCTTCCTAGACTCCCTGTGTTGAAGCTACTTGAGCAATAACTAGCTTAACGTGCTTGATTTCTAGCATCACTTTATAGAAGTGATGAAATTACTTAAAGACACATTGGGCTCCTATAAGATTCTCAACAGCAATTGTGAGATTATATCATTTCATAGGCTTTTGCAACTTATGTCAAGAACATCCACTTGAATTTAAGAAATGGAATGATCACTCTCAAATGAAGCCTGAAGAACTACCACAAGATAAATTTTATTTGGGTTATAAAGAGCAAAAGCATTGCAAACCATCATTAATGTGGTGGAAAGAGACTATTGCTACAAATGATGCAATGTGTTGTAAGGTGTATATCCTTCCAAAAATAAAGAGCTTAGATGCTTCATTGTCTCTTATTCTTGAACTTTGTGAGAGGTTTTAATTCTAAAACTCTCTAAAAATTAGTGCTTTCTAAATGGAGATTTCTCATTGCTCTAACTTGTGGTTCTTTATTTTGATACGAGCACTAAGCTTCACTTCCTACATAGTAAGTCTCTTCATAATCATCTCTTAATATTGGTGTAGAAGACGGTGCCCAAGGAAGCTTAAGTTATCTCCTCTTAATGAAGAGTTAGAGGATCCTTCAGGTAACTTCACCCGAGGGGCTACCCTGAGGAGAGCTCAATTGCCTCCTAAATTATCCTCCTCATCTTACTTTTAGTTCTACTTGTGTGTCGGCGCCATTTTAGGTTGGAGAGTTTCCCGTAAGAAGCTGTCGGTCACCGGAATTGAAATCCCGTCGCCCGCTTTAGAAGGACGTTTTAATTTACATATATATTTAG